>NC_026146.1:11872658-11895751 GCF_000512975.1 Sesamum indicum | reverse complement strand
TTGTCTTACCTTACTGTTGCTGGATGTGGTAGCTGATCTCTCTCTCCCCCGACTGATTCTTGGCATTATTTTCTTACTCTTCCTCATGCGAACCGTTCCTTCTACTTGTCCAGCCAAGATCATTTTTCTCCGTCCTTCCGTCCGTCCTTTCCCCGATGGTTCCCTGACAGATGGGCAGTGCTCCTCTATGGCCTTCTTACTCGCTATCCCGATCATCCGCTGCTTTTCTTCATCGGTGAGATGCCACCTTCCCTCTTGTTCACGCATTGATGATTCTGACATGGCGAATTCTTCCTCAAACCAAATCTAAAGGAGCTTTCCTCAGATTCCCACAGACGGCGCCAACTGATCCGGGTCGAAAATACGCGACCTCCTTGGTTCGGTCTCCCAAGCGGTTCGAGGTCGCTCCTCTCCCAGACTAGTGATTGGGCCCTGAGAAAAGAAGCAGATCATTAGGCTTGCTGGGGTGGCCCCCAGCTAAGGCCCTCCGATGCTTAAGTCAGTGTTTGGTTGAGGTCGAAATATGGGGTCGCTGGGAAAAATAGCGAGCTGAAGGTAAAATGGGGTCGCGACCCGACCCGGTGAAAGTGGCGCGGGTCATGCTGGCAAACTTGCGATTTTGGGCCCCATCAAGGGCAAAGTTGTCTTTTTACGAGAAAATAGGGTTTTATCCCCATCAGCATGAAAATTCTTTTTGTTGCTGCAAAGTGAGTTTTACTTGGTTCGTTCATGAGCTTGGAGAGAAGGCTAACTCAATAAGTAATATCAGGCCTTCTGTTTCGATAAAGCAATGATCCAATCAATTTCCTGTAAAGAGAAGGATCAATTTTCTCAGCATCATCATGAACATGAAGCTTCTCATTTAACGCCATTGGATTCATATTAAATTTTTTAAGAAGATCATCAATGTACTTTTCTTACGAGGGAAAAATTCGTCCTAGACTTTGCTTCACTTGGATCCCTAGAAAGTATAGCATCAGACCGAGATCAGTCATCTCAAATTTTTCCATCATTTTCTTTCTGAACTCTCCATCAAGCTTGAACTCGTATCAAAGTAGATAAGATCCGACTTTTCACACGTAGCGGGAAGATACACTTAAGTTGCAAGTGAAACCATGTTCAATAAAATAGCTATTGATCTTGCTATTCCATGCTCAGGGTGATTGCTTAATACCCGTATAGATGTTCATTCAAACGACGAATTTTTTCTTGTTTGCCTTCCAAAGTGAATCTTTCTGCTTCATCGACGTAGATCTCTTCTTCAACTTTGCCATTTGCCACTTTATATCAAGCAGATAAACTTGCAACTCCAACTGAGTGGCAATGAGAAGAATTGTTTGAATTGTTCTGATTCTAGCAACTGCCGCATAAGTTTCTGTGAAGTCAATTCCAGGTTGCTGAGAATACCCTTTAGCTAGAAGTCGAGCTTTATATTTCTGAATCAAGCCATCTTTATTGGACTCGATTTTGAAGATCCATTTAAGCCTGATAGTTTTTTTCTCCTTTACGCAAGTCAACAAGCTCCCAAGTTTTATTTTCTTTTTATAGTGCAATTTTTTCATTCATTGCCTTTGACCAACGTTCTTCTTTTGAAGCATCTTTGAAAGATTGAGGCTCACTAGCAAATAAAACTTGCTCGTTCATTCATGAATTTCATTTAATGGATCTGCCAAAGATTTTAAAATGGTCCAGAATTGACTTCATTTTGAACTAGGCTTCATACGAAGTTATGTTTCTGACTGCTTTTGTGGGTGATCCATTTACAATGTACAAGTCGTGTGTAGAGCTTCTGCCTAATAAAGGTGTGGAACACCTTTACCTTTAAGCATGCTTCTTGCCGTCCCTGCAATGGTGCAATTTTTCCTATCGGCTACACCATTTTGCTGAGGAGTGTAGCTCACAGTCAACGGTCTTTTTGTTATATTTTTTTTGAAATATTTCAAAAATAGATTGTACGGAAATACCCCTCGTCGAAGTTTTGATAAGAAAACCACTTTCTCTTTTAGCCGAGAAATAAGGCGGACTAAACTAACGTGACAAGAAAATGTCTGATGGGTCCATCATGATGGTAAAACTAGTGTCCCAAGCCCTCATGTTATATTTTTTCAATTTATTTGTTCAAAATTTGATCACAACTTCACAACATGTTTGTCTGAATGATTCAACCAAGCCCATGTCAAACCACTGATGTTTTTGTGTCTACTCCTGTACAAACAAATGAAATTGAGTTACAAGTTGGATAATGACGGTCAGGTTACATCAATTAAGCTCATACTTTAAGCCTATCACGGTTTACAACTAGCTCCAAAATATTGAAAAAACCAACCATGAAAGTTACAATGCCTAAAGTATCTGAATATGGTTTACTCGACTAGACCAGATTGAATGTAGAATCATATGGAACATATCGTATCGAGTAGGTTTCACATTCCATATGAAATGCTTTTGCAACTTCTTCACATTGGTTTGCAATACAATATATCGACGTAAAGGTATTGCTAAGAGTATCTTTTTTAGGTTGGGGATATCTTTTTCTGCAACAATGACAGAAAATGCACTCCAGTTAAGAACATCGTTCAATGGAGGAACAAAATTATCAGCAATAATCACTGGAACACACTCATAATATATGGCCTCAATGATCCTTGGACTGTTGACTTCGAAGCCCATGGGACAAATGCAATACTTGCTCGATTTCATGTGTCCACGGTAAGATATTACTTTTGATACTCTACTGGGTAACGGGCCATAAATCCGCATATCCTCATCTTTGTCACCCCAATATTTGACAAGTACTGGACGGACTCGGCCATGATTGTAACCTGCAAAGAATGCAAGAATCGGGCGTTGTGACACTTTTCTTCCACCGAGGTACTTAATAGGATTTCTAGAATTTCTTATATAGGTTTCAGGTAGTGAAACATCTTTTCCACCATTAAAAATCCATTGCGACACATCTGCATTGCACAGGGCTTTAATAGTGTTTTTCGTGAGCTCCTCGTGCTCCGTTAAAGTATAAGGTCCCTGTAAGTAGTCATGCAATGCAAAATGAGACATTAATGGTAGGAGCGATAAAAAAAATGTAAGATACAAATCTAAACGCCCTCTAAATTCGTTTACATACTAGATAAGTACAAGCATGTTTGGGGACATGATTATATGACAAGTACAATACACTTGTGTGTGACTGATGTACAGTTTAGGGAAAGTGACAAATCACATGGCAAGTGTGTCATACTTGTTTCGTGATTTGTTTGGTTCGATCAAACCTAATTTGGAAATAATTTTTTTCTTGACAACCCAAAAATAGATGTCCAAATATTCCGACCCATAGCACTCGATGTTCAATATCATATAATACGTGCCTAAGGAAAAAGCTAAGATAACTTAAATTACTTCAAAATCACATTATATCTTACTAAATTTCAACTCTGAAATTGGTAACACCCTAAATGAAACCACTCAGACATAATGTGTGCAAGACGACAAGGGGAAGAATAGAAAATTAGAGAGTAATGATTAAATATGGTATGATCAAAGTAAATAAAACGAGTTTTACTAGCTACACATTCAAGTATTAGGAAAACAATATGAAATGTACACGACCATACCCAATCATGGCAAGCAACTAAAAAATGGTCAGATCCATGAGTGCGATTCCAAAATGGATACTTTGCAGCAAGCATGTTCACATAATTCCGAAGAAAGATTGACAATGGCTTCATATTATGTGAATTGCGAACGTACAGAGCCTTTTGTAACTGTCGTGCACTATATGGAAGGTAGAACAAGTGAGCTTTCTTAGGGTCCTTTGTCACAAATTGCCTGTTTTCCTCCATTAACTTCATAAACCATCCTTCAGATGCGTAAATTCCTCTAAGTTCAGGTTGATGAAAAATAGGCCTTTCTCCCTCTCCATAAATATACACTTTTAATATCCGCTCCATCCATTCATAGCTCCTAATATTATTTCAAGGAAAGAAGGTTACATAAAAAGAAAATAAATATTTATGAAAATTGATAGCTTAATTAACTCGAGGACATAATAGATTTGGGTTTAAATATATTTTTGGTTCTGTAATTTTGACACTTTGGTATTTTTTCCTTTACTTTTTAGAATTGCAATATAGTCCGGTAACTTTTAAATATTTCATAATTTTGGTCCTTTCGGTGCTCGATATTGGAAAAAGTTGCTAAAATAAATCATGGGCTTGCAAAAGTATCCTATAACTTTTTGACATTTCGTCATTTTGGTTTTTTCGATGCCAGATTTTACAAAAGTTGCTAAAATAAATCATGTGTGACTTTTGCAAAATCTAACATTGAAAGGACCAAGATTACGAAATATCAAAAAGTTAAAGGACTCTTTTGCAATCCTAAAAAATAAAAGATAAAAATACTAAAGTACCGAAATTACATGACCAAAAATATATTAATTGAGTTATTGTTATTAATCAAATAAATTAATTGATTAGACCTCATATATTAAGAAAATATAATTGAAGTAAATAATAATCTGGTTGAATCAATTACTAAATAGACATCCAAGTAATTTATATAATAAATTACTAAAATCAATAAAATTCCAACATGCACAAGATTAATTAAATAAAGATCTAATTAAATCAGACATAGAATGCTAGATTTAATCTAAGAGATTTAGTATGAATATAAAAATTTATTTTATGATGGAAAAGAAATAAAATTACATGGCGAATGAAAAATGAGTCTACGGCTTTGATATTAAATGTTCCAAGTCAATGACTATCGAGATAGGAGATTTATAATCCTATGAAGGCTTTCTCGTACGACACATGTTCACAAGAAGATTGTGTCGATCATGTTCTGGACATTGGTGTGGAGAGATTAGTGTGTATCTCGAGGTTATGGCACAATCGACTATAGCAACGAAGCATGCTACATCCATTACAGTAGTCGTTCAAGCCTTATGGTTGAGGGAATTGATGACAGATTTGCAGATTGCTCAAATTGATGCAACCACAATATTTGATGATAATCGAGCCGATTTTTTTTTTTATTAAGATTGTAATTCATTTGTGTATAAGTTAGTTTATTAGCGGAATAAAATTTTCGAGTATTTTATTGTTAAGTATAGTCATGATTTTTGCAACTAATCTGTCTATTCAACAAATAAACAGCAGTTCTATCTATCCATATTTTTCTACATTTGGGTCATCCTGATCGAATAAACGCAAAAATATCTTGTAATGACGCAACTATAACATGATATCAATCATATGACTAAACAAACTAAAAAAAGGATTTTAACCACCTCATGTTCAAAAAACTAAGAAAACTACAAATATGAGACCATCAAAGGTACCTCTTAAAAGTGGATATGTTCCGGAACAGTGGTGCATATAGTTCTGGATCATCGGTACTATCTAGAGGGGCATTGTCAATATCTCTTTTGATAAATGCAAGTGCCTCATCTGGTGCCAAAGACCGTAGATATCTCTACATGAAAAAAGAAATATCCTATGTGAGGAAGAAAGAAATACTAGAAAATTCAAATATTGTGATACCAACACTAACGAAATACCTCTACGCGACTAGGTAGATTTTTAACGGAAGGATGTGAAGATGGAGCAAACGTATTGGTCGACGTTAGATTGTTTCTTCTCCTTCTCTGTTGAGATTCTTCCCATTTCTTCTTAGAACTCAGTATTGATTGATTCAGTTGGTGGGAAGAATTAAGAAGAATCATTGGAGAACCCTTTTCATTATTAGTTTGGAGCTGCTTAGCCAAATAGATTGCGGAGTTGAATGATTTATAGGATGAAACTAAGGTGGGTGGTGGAAAAATCAATTCAGACAGTGGATAAGGAAGTCTAGAAATCTGTATAAGAACACTAACCACTGTAAGAATCACAAAGATAGAAATTAACTTTCTCCAGTCGAGCCTGAACATCAAAAGCACTACCATCTTCCTCAGTAGTTTAGCCATATTATCACTTGCTTGGAACCCTAGCTAGCCCTGTGAAGATCCAAGGCATAAAACACATGAGTTATCACTGAAAAAATCTCAATTTTGGTACAAATTTGGTCGGGAAGTTGAGTTACTTGCCGGAAAAATTCACATGCCAGGCATGTGACTTTTTAAATTGGGGCTTGCATTGCGATTGACTGAAAATAAAAGGCTTAAGGGCAATTTCGTCCCCTAACTTCAGGCCATTCTCGTTTTAGTCCTTTAACTTCAGACCATGTCTTCACTACATCATCTTTTTCAACCAATCACAATGCAAGCCCCAATTGACTCAACTTTCCGATCAAATTTGTACGAAAATTGAGATTTTTTCAGTTTTATGAGACCAAAATGGAACCCTAGTAACTTAAGGGACTAAAACAAAAATAGCCTGAAGTTAGAGGACGAAAATTGCCTTTAAATCTATATATATATATATGTAAAGAAAAAGCTACTAGATCTTGATTGTTTTCATTCAACTAAACAATTAAATCATATTCAAACACAAATGTTTAAATGAACCATCATGGCATAATATATATGCATCAACCTGTATGTGGGTTCAATGTAAAAAAGACAAGAACATCATAAACTAAGGTTACCTTAAAACAAAGCGCATCGGACACGATTTTAGTCAATGAATTTAGTTGAGAAAGGGAAAGGATTTTGGGGAATTAGGAACATAGGGACAAAGGAGAAGGAAGGGAAGAATTCTTTCACAGAGAAAAAAGAAGACAAAGACAAGAAAAGAAGAAAGGTGAAAGGAAGATAGCTACACTGACGGTAACAGGACTAACGACTTTCTATTTATGTACTACTTTAGTGTTTCCTACAAAAATGACTAAATATTAGGAAAACTAGTTAGTACCCATGGAAAATAAATTTGAATTATGTTGCTAACCAATTTATTTTTTTTAAGAAAAATCTGTAAATCTATTGGATAAAGATAAATTATTATACACTTATCTATATTCAAATAAATAAAAGATCATATGATAAATCTTTTGTATAAGATAAATAATAATAAACTTATCTAAATTCAAATTTTTCTCATAGGAGGGTCTACCGCCGTTTTCTAAAAGATAAATTTTGGAGCCAAATGTATCAAAAATAAGAATATATAATTAAAAACCAATTTAAGTGTGAAATTCCATCCAATTTTCCCCCCGTTTCCATCCCCACGTGCGCCTCACGTTGATTCTCCTTTAGCTTTTAACGAATATCTAATGGCAAGATGCAATCTGTTCGAACATCCCAAGTTAGAGATTAAATTTATAATTCATGAAAAAGGATAAAATATATTTTAGTGATACTTTTTAGGGACCAAACTACAATTTTCTCATTAAAAATTAAAATTAGAGTATTAGTTAAAAACTAAAGAGTAAATTGCATAATACCTCCCTATGTTTTAGGAAAATAGCGCCGAAAATCCACTTATGTTATGTTTATAAGGAAAAAAAAATCGTGTTATTTAAAAGGCAACAAAATGCCCCCTCTTCATTAGATTTTAATGGAGCCACGTGCGAATTGACATCATTTTTGGTCGTCTTTACTGATACTTTTAGTAAGCAAATGTCCATTTTGCCCCCTTTGCTAGAAATTTAAGCGTGAAAATATTTTTGGACTCTCTTACAGAAAGTATTATTTTAAGAAATTATTTAATATTGATTAATTTAATTTATTATTTAATTTTAATATATTATATTTATTTATAAAATATATTGACTAAATATTAAAATAACTCAAGTATTTATAATTTTTAAAATTTAAAATAACAAAAATCAGAATACAAAACTTAACATACTAAAATTCACCTTTCAAATTTAAATATTATGAATATAAATAAAAATTAATTATAATAATTTTATATTACTAACTAAATTAAATTGTTATTTAACTTTAACGTGTTTCAATAAATTATATTTGTTTATAGAATATATTAATTAAATATAAAAAAAAATTATAAAAAATATTTTAAGTTATATGTTCATAAAAAAATATTTAAATTAAAATTATCATTTCTAAAATAAAATTTTAATAGTTCTTATAAAATACATGGGGAGTGTTTTGCTTATAAAATTAAATACAGGAGGATTTTATGCCATTTATCCAAAATTAAATTTAAATATTGTTAGTACGGAAATAATAAAATGATAGTGAAAGACTCGACCACCAATAAGTGTTTTATAGCTAATGAGGTCTAATTCAGTTGATGTAGTTGAGACCTCGTGATCTTGAAGGTCTTCGGTTTAAACCAGCAACATGTGTGGAATGTTATTTCTATTGCATAGTAGATATTGTTTTTACTGTATCGTAGGTATTTGTAAATTTAATTTATTTGATATTATTAATGAGAGTATATAATAATATATAATAATTACGGTACTTATTTTAAACAAAAAAAAAAAAAAGAAAATAGTGCTCTATAAAACAAAAAGCGAATGGACGCTTGGTCCATTTCGCAGCTACACAAAGTATCAAACCGCGCCCAGTTGAAATCCCAAACCCTACCAAAAACCTTTGCTTCAGTTGCTTACTCGTTTCTTCTCGAGCTACTCCCTCAACAGGTGATGTTTTGCTCTTGTCTTCAATGTCTTCTGCTGATTGTTGAGATTGTCTGTATTTTCTCTTCGGAGTTTCATTAAGAACTGTGCTTCGTTTGGTTTATTTACTGGGAGCGTGTGATTCGAGATGGTAATTGATGGACTTGGTAATTCATTGGATTATTGCAGTTGTGAACTTGAAATATTTTTCTTGTTTTGATGAAACGATGGAATATACGTATAGCAACTGACTGGCGTCGAGTGCCCGACTCTTGGTTCTTATTTATTTATATCCACAAAAATTTAATTTGATGGTGTTATTGATGTTCGGATGATTATAGTGAGTGCTGATCGTGTGCTAGTCTGGTAGGGTAAGTAGTTGAAGGCATATATTACAAGTATTAAGGCTAAAAAGCAAGTAATGATCTCTGGGAATGTTACAGTTGATTTCTGTTGGTCTTTGGTGCCAGCATCCATATCTTGTAGAACTGCAATGGAATGTGGCAGTTGGTGTTCATGGTGGTGGTTCTTTAGACTGGATGCTGGTTTTTTACTTTTCCAGACGAAACTTTTGAAGCACCAATTTTGGAGTATTAATGTTTGTTGGTAGTGTAAAACAAATAGTTTTAGGATTGTTATAATCGCACTAGGTCTCAGATTATGTGGTGCTAATTCCATTAAATCCAATGGTTTTTGAAATACCTCATTATATCTGTATTTCTCTAGTGGTTCAATGTTTTGTTCCATCTCATGTCTGATAAACTTTGTTTTTTGTTTAGCTTCAGGATTCAAAGTTCTATCTAAAGGAATTGCACTATAATTTAGAGAAATGAACTCAAAAGCACCAGAGGATGTTGCATCAATGACTCAGCAGGATACTGAAGTAAATACCTGAATCATGGATGCTCACTTTGAAATTTTTGCATTATATTTTCCCTGTAGAAATTTAGTAATGATGTACTCCTTTAATATGTGTTTGTTCTCAAGTCCACAAGTACAGAGGCTGACACCATATCCAAAACAATGGGGCAGCTGAATATTGGAGAACCATCCTCTAGCTTTAGGAGGAAGCCTGTTATTATAATAGTGGTTGGGATGGCAGGTATTTCTTTAGGCAGAGAATAATACAGTAGAATTTGTGTATATAAATATTCCCGTTATTCTGAAGACTTGTAAATAATGTGTCCAGGAAGTGGAAAGACTACATTCCTTCACCGGCTAGTTGGTCACACAATGGCATCAAATATCCGGGGTTATGTTATGAATCTAGATCCTGCTGTCATGACTCTTCCATTTGGTGCGAACATTGATATCAGAGATACGGTTAGGTACAAGGAGGTCATGAAGCAATTTAATCTAGGACCAAATGGAGGAATTTTGACTTCGCTTAACTTGTTCTCTACGAAATTTGATGAGGTAAATTCTTCTTGGAGCCTTTGGATTCACAAATGGCAACACTCTTACCTAATTTTTTTAAAGTATACAAATGTATGCGTTAGTTACAATTACAACTGTTTTAGGTGGCAAATGAAGTCTGAAAGAAATTTGTATGGCAAATGGCCAGTTTGTATTGAATGGATGTACTTGCTGTTTGCCAATGCTACTTGCTAATAGACAATCCTTTGTCATCTAGGGCAGTCATTGCCATTCTCTTGAAACTTTGATATGTAATGCTATGTGAGTTGTTTATTAGACCATACGACATTTATTTCATCATAATTTTTAAGGTCATACTGGTTGTTCTAGTTTGTTAAGCTTTTTATGGCCTTCAGTCATTAACTCTTGGTTGTTTATTTTCTGAATTTTCCACTGGAGTTGGCTTTATATCTGATACGAAAATTCTGATCATATGTTTATGTTAATGTAAATAATCATAGATGTTTGAGTAAGATAAAGGTTCTCACTTATCATATAAAGGCATCCTTGAGGGAGCAGACAACCTATAGAATTACTCATATCCATCCTGCGGCCTGCTACTCTAGATAGCAACAGTAATCCTTTTAAGGATATATTTGTGAAGAAAAAGGTACCTCCTTTGCATAGTCCAAAGTTTTTTGAATATATATCTATAATCTATATTCTTTGAATTGGGTTTTGAATGATAATGAAGCATCATCTCTGACGTCCAAACAGCACTCCTTTCATGTGCTTCTGCTGGGTTCAGTTACTTCACAAGGAAGTCAAGCTAGAAAAGTTAGAAATTCACTTTTGATTAAGAATACTGTCAAACTTGAACCAGTCCCACAGGCCATAATGAACTCATGCATTCTAAATTTGTCTGACAGCTTAACTCATTGAGTGCTTAATTAATGTGAGAAAATCCCAACAATGCTTACCCATACATTGGGTTATAGTAATTGTTTTTTATGTAAATTTCATTCTACTTTGTTTACTCCTGTACAATCATGACTGCAATTATCATTATGTTTGTAGATTTTTATTGAAGCGTGCAGCTGAAGTAGGATCCTTGTGTAGCTGTAATATCTCAAATCCTTCAAACTGAAAGGGAGGTTCTTGGATTGAAATGTTATTCTTTTCCAATTATAGGTCATATCGGTGATCGAGAAGCGAGCAGATCAGCTTGACTATGTTCTTGTCGACACTCCTGGCCAGATTGAGATTTTCACTTGGTCTGCATCTGGAGCTATTATAACAGAAGCTTTTGCATCCACCTTCCCCACAGTAATTGCTTATGTTGTTGATACACCACGTTCTGAGAGTCCAGCTACCTTCATGAGCAATATGCTTTATGCTTGTAGCATCCTGTACAAGACACGGTTACCGTTGGTATTGGTGTTCAATAAGACAGATGTTGCACAACATGAGTTTGCTTTGGAGGTAAAAATTAATTTCTTTGTCGCGTTCATAGGAGAAGGTGTGTCAAAATGTTCTGTTGCTCATTTGTCATACTTTTCTTTCCTCTGTCACTTCACTTCATACTGGAATTGATTAAACCTTGACTGGTTTCTGGTTTCTGATTTCTCCACTCAATGTCTTTTATCTTCTATTCTTTAATGTTTATGCTTGTCATCAGCTATCTTTACTTGCCAGCTTATGCTATTCTTACCCTCTTCTGTTTGGAGTTTGTAAATGGCATCAATTTATCTGCTGTTAGTGCAGTGGATGGAAGATTTTGAGGTATTTCATGCAGCACTGGATTCCGATCATTCTTACACATCAACACTGACTCGTAGCCTCTCCCTTGCGTTGGAAGAGTTCTATAAAAATCTTAGATCTGTTGGAGTGTCTGCAATCACTGGTGCTGGGATGAATGCATTTTTTAAGGCTGTTGAAGCCAGTGCAGAGGAATACATGGAAACTTACAAGTAATGACTTATCATCCTAAACTGTTCTAGAGATTACTAATTGTTATTTTTCGAACCTGTTTGCTTAATTTGTTTTTCCTCTTTGAAGGATTGATCTTGACAAGAGACGAGAAGAGAAGCAACGCTTGGAGGAAGAACGGAGAAAAGAGAACATGGATAAGCTTAGAAAAGATATGGAGAAGTCTCGGGGGGAAACTGTAGTATTGAACACTGGCTTGAAGGATAGAGGAGCAAATGATAAGATCATGGAGTTTGATGATGATGAAGACGCAGAAGATGAAGATGATTATGAAAGGTTTAGTGAAGACGGTGATGATGCCATAGACGATGAAGATGAAGAGATCGCCAGTTTTTCATTTTGAGATAACTGTCTGAAAATCTAACTTATGTGTATGATTGATGAAATATTTGTGGACAGTGAAATTGTTGGTTTCTGTACATGTAACTTGTATTCGTAATTGATATCATACATTGTGGTGGAAGTAAGATGAAGTCCTGAGTCTCCTGTGGCCTGGACTTTTGCCTGAAGAAAGTGTGTATTTTGGGCGTCTTCTGAGTTGATAATGCTTTGCTGTGGAAAATATGTTTTCCATATAGTTGGGAATTATCTCCTAATTTAGGGGTCTCATTGGATTCTTAGGAATCGTTATTCAACAGTAAGTAGAGATTTCTTCAGTTTTCCAAGCTCCATTACCCACTAAGAGGAGTAACTACCAATTCAGGGGTGGACTAGGTTGGTTACTAATGTTACACTCTTGTGTGATTAGACATGTTATGCAACCGAAAGAGTTTGCAGTGATGGGTTTCTTCACTAATACTGATACACTGGCACGAGGTATTTGGGTATATAATTTTTAGTAATGTTTTTATTTTATTAAAGTTTATAATTTTTTTTATATATAAAGTTTGTTATTTATATTAAAACTGTCTAGTAACTGTTTTTAATGCATTAGTTGTCAATTTATACTTTACTTAAATTAAATTAAAAATTGATATTTTGTAAAATATATATTATATTGATAATGATTATTATATATATATGCAAAATAAATACTAGTATGTTATTTCAATTTCAATTAACAATGAACTTCAAGAAAATGGGAGTAAATTTAATTTTTTAGTACATGTAACTGCATGAAATTAATTTTCTAGGAACTTGATTAAGTAGTTAATTTAACATGTGATGGGAAGTTGAAGGGCGTTTTTGATATTATAATAATTTATTTTAGTGGTATCAAAATAACCACTTTGGGTCTAAAAATTCTTTTCCATTTATAATAGTTCTAGTTGTTGTCCCATGCGGTTTCTGAGCATATATATAAAGAATATAGTGTGAAATGAAAAGGAAAAAAAAGAAAGTGAAATGATACAACCGTAGACCGTAGTAGAGGTGAGGAGAAAGAAATAAGTGTGTAAGAAGAGAGAAATGCGAGATAAAGTGAGAAAGAAAAAATAAACTGTAATTGTAAGTTTATTAAAAATATGAAAGTTTGTGAGAAAAAAATTCATGGAAAAGGTGACAGAGAACAAATAAATTGTAATTGAGTTTATTGAAAAAATGGAGAAGGTGAGTGAAAAAAATAAATTATAATTGTGAATTTATTAAAAATATGGAAGTTTGTGAGAGAAAAAATAAAATATAATTGTTGGTTTATTTAAAATGTTAAAGTTTCTGAAGGGCAAAAACCACTAGGGAAGGTGGGCCGGAAACATGGAATAATGAGTTGAGAGGATTTTTTTATTCTAATTAAGAGATTATTAGAAAAATATTGAAATTACTATTCTAACCCAATTCTGTTAAAGAGAAGAAATGAATTAAAGGGTAAATTTGGGTATTTAAAAATTGGTACGACAAAAGAGTTGCTTTTATAATAGTATAGATATGTTATGCAGCTGAAAGTTTGCAGTGATGGATTGTTTCATCAATACTAGATATAGTAACACGTAGTACCTGCCCATATAATTTTTAATAATGCTTTTATCTTGTTGAAGTTCAGAATTTGTTGCTTTATATTAAAACTGTTTGGTAACTAATTTTAATGCATTAATTATCAATATATATATTACTCAAATTAAATTAAAAATTGACACTTTGTAGAATATATGTTGTATCAACAACGATCTTTATATATACACGTAAAATAAATACTATTATGTTATTTCAATATCAATTCACAATAAACTTAAACAAAATGGGAGTAAATTTAATTTTTGAGTACACGTAACTTATTCAATTATTTATTAATTAAAAAATATACATGATTAAAGAGTTACATGATAAATAATTTCAGAACATTTTAAGTTTCTTATGTTTGTTCACTTTAATTTAGTTATAATAGATAATAATCCAATTGAATTGAGAATAAAAATATTTCTTTTTTGTCCAATTAAATATACAGGAATCATGAGTATTGGTGGATAGAGACTCTACCCAAATTTAATCTATATATTTTTTAATGGGTTTGAATCTGAAGTTCAATCTAGTGCACAAGTACTAATAGAAGGAGATAAATCAACACTGAATATCCGTTGTCGGACATTTTCAATAATAAATTTTCCTACGAAAGGTGCCCCATATATTCCTCATATGCACAAGGCCTAGCTATAAATCGTTTCGTTCCTAATAGCATCCTAGTATGAATTAGTTGATGGGTGACTTTTATCATTAAACTTTTTTTTTACATAAATTACCAATTAAAAGTGCACAATTGGCTAATTAATTGAATTTCAAATTAAAAGTCTATTTCAAATTGGGTCTTATGAATTTTTGAGGTGAATTGACCAAAGAAAAGTAGAAAACTTATTTTTTATTTTGGTTGGCGAATTGAATAAAGGTACTTATAAATATACCTAGTTAGAAAAAGGGATCTACTGAAAAGTTTAGGGCGTACACACTCAAAACGCACGAGCTTCAAGCTTATTAAAAAGGGCGTCCAAACTACATTACACAATAACAAAATCAATAAAAAATTAAATTAAAAGCTTTCGGTCACGATGAAGTGTCCGAACTGCAAAAGTTCTACATCTTCTTTCGCCTCAAAGTCAAAGCTTTGATGTTGAATTTCAAGATAAAGATTGATGTACTCCCACAAATTCGAAAGAATTCAAGAACAAGATTTCAACTCATGAATCGAAGTTTGAAGCGAGGAATCAGGAGAAAGATCTTTATTTTTTTATGATCACTTTTAGAAATATTTGTTTAAATTCACAAGATTAATTTGTCCATCTTTTGAATCATATTACTATCTTACATACTCACAACTTAATTTAGGCCATTTAAAATAAAAAAACTTGTATAAAAGTTTAAATAAAGTTGATGTAAGTAATTTAAAAATAGAAGCTGTAAATCAAAATACTCTTTTCAACTTATTTTATCAATAAACGCTTATTAGAAGCCATCGAAAATACCACCTTAAGTATCCCGAATGACTAGTTAGTTTTACAACCATAAACTTCACCCTGCTTTTACCTTCTGCTACTTGAGATGGGGTGTTTCTCCACCCATAATAACAATGCCTTCAAAGTAATCAGCAACAAACACAACTCAATGGAAACCACAGTTTGAGCTCTCATAACTAGAGCAGAAGGCATGTTGATAATCTTGTTCACGATCAAATGAAGATAACAATATACAAGCTATAATCTCAGTCACAAAGATAATTTTCCTAAAAAAGGTTAAACCGTAGCTTAATCGTGCTGAAGTATATACGGGCAACTTTGTTCAGCTCAGAAAACTAATATACAAAGGATAAGACAATGATGCTAATAGAAGAATGGACGTCTTGAGACATTTACACCCACCATGGTTTCTCGGTTAACTCTTTAGAGAACACATATCGGAACTTTGAACTGTAAGGTAACCACTTGATGTTCTGAGATGTTCTCTTATTGGGACGGCCATCGTGGAATTTCTGTATTGATTCGTGAAGCTTCTTGTCGACATTTTCACTAACCCAATAGATGATATCGTCAAAGGGAACACCAGCTTCCTTTGCATACTTTTCAATGAGTTTTGGTAAAAATATCTTTTTTGACTTCTCGATGACTACATTCGCTTGAAGAAACTCCCTTTTTGCTGCTTCTAACTCCTCTTTGACATTCGCGGCTGTATAGACATTTAGCTTCAGAGTCGAAAGAAAAGTTAACTGCATTAGACAAGCTAGTATTTATATACGTATGTAAGTTTATTATCTGAAGAAAAAGTACCTCCTATCTTGTATTTTTCTTAACTATTCCATAAAAAGCATGTAAAGCAGGAGAACAAACAAATATTGTAACAGACAGCTGAAGCAAGATGTTACCAATGGATCCGAATAAGCTCCTGTACATAGTGCAAAACAGATGAGCGGTTGGAAACTTTGAAGGCCATATTTTGAATTGATAACTTTTCGTTCTTCTCTGGATCTTTTCCTCATTGCTGTTGACAAGACTGTCTCCAACCACTTCAATTTTCATGAAAATTCCAGAGTAAACATGAGGTTTTTTGTATTTGTATTCAACTGATGGCAATATTTGCGCTCTTATAAGTTTAGAGAAAGTTATACCTGTCCTACTCGAGGTGTATGATAGCAGAATATTGACTGCTCAATCGTACTGGCACTTACGATATGCCCACCAACATTATAAGCAGCCTGCATGTAATTGACATACAAAGCTATTAAGTGAACAATGAATAATTGACAAAAGCAAAAAGGGTTTAGAATGTTCATTAGGATGCAGTAGACTGATTCGTTCCCCCTCTTCACAAATGCTTACTCCGGAAATTGACCTGATTTCGTTTTTGAATTTATTCTCTGGACCAACCCTAACAAGCCCATCAATTAAAACATAATATTTGGAAAAAAAAAAATTAAATAATTCAGAATGGAGCAAGCCCGGAGATGTATCTACAGACATGTTCTCCCACACCCCTTACAAAACTTATTTTTAAGGCTTTAACTTAACACTACCTACTCCTCACATAACCAACTACCATGGTATCAGTATAACATGGGTCATAATTGTGATAAATTATTAGGGGAAAATTGCAATGGCCTTTATATATTGTGGTAATTATTAGACCACGTTCCTACAAACACAGCTGCTAGATTTCTGCACTGTATACTGCTACTAGTGCTGCGTTGATTAAAATGTATTACAGAGTTTTGGCAAAATGAAGAAACTTAGATGCCAGTAAAAATATTCATAGCAATACATATTTGGACAATCACATCCACACCTTGTGAAACAATGCTAACCTTCTGAGCGAGTTGTGAGGTATTCCAAAAGCCAGATACGCCTTCATGAACCAAAAAAAAGACATAAGCACAGATAGAAGTTAGGGGAATTTCAGATGACCAGAGACTGTTGAGATATTTACATGCATAACCAAGGAGTTGTACAAGTTGATCCAAAATGCTATCTGGGCATCCGTATCCATCCTTCGGACATTAACTTTTTCCAACTGTTCTACAAGAACTCTGCTAGATAAAAAAGATTACAAGAGGTTAGAATGGATTAATTGCACTAAGGGATATGCCATTTTTAAGGATCATTTTATGAAAGTCCTAGACTACGATGTAATAGATGAGACTCCCATGAGCACAACAATATAAGTATAGACAGTAATAAAATTTGTACAGCCACAAGTTTTTAAGTGATCTAGTTTCTTCAAGATGATTTAATATGTGATGAAACAGAAAGAGATTGCTGCAAATGCTTTAAGGAAGTATTAGGAAATAAATGTCTGTTTCTCAAATCTTCAACTCCTCAGACATGGAGACATTCCTCCATGCATAGTGTATAAAAGGAAATTCTGATTCCTGAAGACAACTTGGACAAATACGTTCCACATAACTTGTACTGGAATCTCTCTAAAACCAAGAGACTTCGCAATGAGAGGTGATGATTGATTCCGGAGACAGGATCAGAGGTCAGTATTAGTTATGCGTTGTTACAGGATCTAGAACAAAAAATGCCATTAGCACAATTTCTTAGTCAGTCAGACTGGTGTATCAAAGACAACTCGATCAGTAATTCCAACCATCCATTGCCAGCAAGTCAGGATCACCCTGGCTTAAGTTAAATTGAAAGAAGGGCAAAATTTATCTGACTGGACATATCTAGTTGTCTCATTAGCCCTTTTGTTTTCAGTGGTGGATGGGCTATTCTTGTGTAAAGGTTAACATATATCTAATTCACAGGGGTGGAGTTACATAATATCTGATAAAAATCATTTTAGTATCCGAATTCTGCCATCAATATTAAATTAATTCAGTGTTTTGACATAAATAAAGAAAGAAACTAGAAATGCTTGAACAAGAATTTTTATTCAAAGAACGCACATAACATCACTCTATATATATAAAGAAAAGAAACTAGAAAACATGACCATTTTTCCCATCTCAAACTACTATAATTTCATACAAGTATTTTATTACTTTTACCCATTTTAACTACAAGTCTCAAAATATTATCAAGGTGTACTTAGCTAATAATATAAGGATATGCATGAGAAATAAAATTGATAGGATTTTTAAATTTTCTACAACTGTTGGCATTTCGTCCAAAACCCAAGTGCTGGGGTGCGATTATAAATGGAGCCATTGACAGAAAGGGTCTACACGTAGTTTTTGAAGTTTGAAGAGATAAGGTGCAATTACGTAATTTTATTGGGGATGTAGATCTAATGAACCTGAAGGCTTATATATAAGTTCATATTTGTCGGAAGCATTGGCAAGCTGTGGTCCGCGACAGTACCGAGCATTGCAGTAAGAGTTTAGGTGTATTTTCCAAAGTTTGAGGGGGAGTATGGGAAAAAGAAGGAGATTCTTGCAATTATATCTATTTTATTTCATCACTCAATTCTATATATTCCACATAAAGAGATGTATTTTGTTGTATCAATACATATATGTTTTCCCAATTTTTTTCCCTCTAAGCTTTAGTGTTAGTTGGAAATGGTTCTGCCATTGAAACTTTATTGTTTCACGAGAAAGCTTAAATCACCATACAAGGTTTATGAAAAGCTTAGTCCTGAACTTGTATACAGAGCTTCAAACATGCACATTGGACCCAGGGGCAAGGATGATTGAGTTTGCCAAAGTTCTTTCTTACCACTTATGGGCATGGTGGGATGTGAGTGTGTGGTCTTTGGATAAAGTGCATCACTTAATGGATCTTATAAGCATGGTGGGCAGTCTATTCTTTCAATAAAGTGCATCATATGGTGGACTTTATAAGCATACTCTCTTAATAAGAAGCATCCAATGGCAGTATTGGTGGGATTTCTACCCCTAGATCTACTCTATAAAGGTAGATATGGCCTATGATTAGTGATAAGTGGTAGATACACAAGCATCAGACTGACATTTACATCTCAAATGGGCATGTGGTAACCATGAATTGAACAAAACAAAAAGTCGTATCATGATCCAAGTGAAAATGAAGAAGAGGACTTCTACAGGTGCCTAAACCATAAGAAAAACCTCATGTAACCATAAGAAGAACCTCATTTTATTTTGATTTTCATCACTTGATAGCATATACCAGACAAGTGAAGATTTTCAGTCATTAACATGGAAATGGTGATTTTCACAGAATGAAGGGAGAAAAGTTTTCAAAGCTAAGAAATATGACCCAAAATGCCTCTCATTACCTGTAGTTACTGATGACATAAGATGCGCGAGAGAAGTTACTCTTATCTGTTGATATCCAAGATATTTCAACTGTTGATTTGGTTGACCCATCTTTCTTCTCAACATCCCATCGCGGAAGTAAAGCACTACTTGGTGACTTTGTGGATGAACATATGTTTTGTTCTTCTTTGACTGATGATGTACTTTGGAGCCAGCAGTAAACAGCAGCCATACACCTAACCATTTCCTCCGCCAACTTACTTGGGCATTGGTGGAGATGATCTTTTAGAGTTCGAGGTGCAGAAGATTTACAGATAACTGGTTCCTGTTTCAGCATCATCAACTAATTATGCGAAAAAGCTATGAAGGGATATCTAAAGGAGACAAAAATGGTCAAAAGAATGATCCAGAAACTACAACAAAATTACTTGGCAATTAGTGGACTGAAAACATTATAGTCTTTCATATGTAGGTTTAAACCACACTGATCCACCACAGTAGGGCTTTTTCTAAAGTCCATCTTATTTATGAACGTGAGTGTAATCAGATGAAAATTAAGTGTTGGAAGATGTCAAGCCAGGTGTACGAATAAAAGTGCAATTACTGCAGAACTTCCTGTATAGTAAACCAAATAGACCAAAATGACACTATGTATTTGCAGTCACATGACCAAATAACATAAAAGTTAGTAGAAATAGAAGTGATGAATATAATTCTAGATGCCCCTGGCAACTATGCTCGCAATAATATCTCATTAAAGATAGAAGACCATGAAGTCTATCAATATTCTGGGACACTATTTATATATGATCCCCCTGAGCATGCTTCCTCAATTCTTTTGCTAGTTTGCTTTTCTGGGACACTATTCAAAGTCTCGGTCTATAATAATCCTACCTATTATTATATCTGAAATATAATTATGACAGGAAAAGATCAAAGCATTGGGCCTCATTGCTAAAACTAAGTGAACAAGGTTAGAAATGACCAAGAGATTTGCTATTACTAAACTTTGGTCCCTACATAAGCATGAGTATACAGCCAAGCAAGGTCTTGTCGTGTACTGGAAAAAAAAAAAGAATCGTATACTTTCATACGAAAGAACAGGACCAGAAATTGTTAATAGCTGAATATGAAAAAAGAATCCAGTGTCTAAAACCGGCTAAAACCAATTTGCATGTAGGAAAAAGATTGAAGCTTATGAGAAGCATGTGCATGTTAAAGAACTTTATAGCTTTTGCAATGTGAAATAATGATATGCTTATTTCTTTCCAAGTTTGGTGATACTAACTAAGAAACAAAGGCTACAAATTGTAGCCCACAATGGACCAATTGGCAGGCGAAACATATAAGGAAAGTAACACAATAACCACAACAGAGATCAAACGGTGGGTTAAATATAACCTTGGTTGCATATTCCTATTTCTAGTTATTTGCTGGTGGTTAGAAAAAAATAAATTCCAAATTAGAAGCCTACAATTATCTAATCAGAAATATCAAATAATGCCTATCTATATTAGTTAAAAGTACAACGACAAACTAATTCCTCCATTGCCCCACCAGACGGAAACAACAAATAATATAGGTAAAATAAAGTCCACTTTACATGATTAAGAATAGCATAATCAAGTAGGTAAAACAGGATCCTTGCCTTGACATGGTCCACGCAACTTTTCTGAAAATGCATGTCATCTTTGGCATTAAGTAGTGAAGCATGTCTTGTCTTGGTCTGCAAGAAACTTCTTTTCGCAGAATCATTCACAGTAACCAGAGAGTCAAGTTTCCTTAGACGGAACTTTATTGAGGAACAAAAGGCACTTGAAATGATACTTGGGTGTTTCCTTGATTCAGTCTTTGCATGTGCAGGAGAAGTCACAACAGAGCTATGCTCAGAAGTGGGCTGGCTCACACAGTTTTCGAATATGCTTCTGTAGAGAGAGAGAACATGTTGCTCCCTTGTTGCAACCTCTTCTTCTAGCAACTCAATTTCAGCTATTAATTCTTTTGTCTAAAAAATGTGCAAGAAATTATGTTATTGAATTCACAAAATTCCAGACTTAAAAAATGAATATTAAGGTAGAGGAGATAAAAAACTCCATGCATGATGGTACCACAGGAATAATTCATATCTCGGAAAAATATCAAATATTTCAATAAAACCTAAATGTAAAGATACATTTGATGGGGCACAATGGCATGAAATCAAGCTTAACAAACGAAGGAACAATTTGCATAAATGAAAGGGTTAAAAACACAATTGGCATTCGCAAGATTAAGATGAAACTTCGTGGCAATATTCTGCATTATTGCATTGTCCCATTGTCCCATTTATATTTACTTTGATTTGCATTTCTAAGTATTTTGCTAGAAGGCTTCTTCAAGGAACTCTCTGGTTACAGGGCCAGTAATGGCAGGGCAGATGTCTTGTAACTATAACCCGAGCCTGACCTCATTAAAAGGAAATAGAGCAAGTAATTTAAGACTTGCATCTTTTTATCCTCCAAGAATATGCTATAATTCATATGCTGGCATGCCTCACAACTTCACTTTTGAAGACTTGTCATCCTTTAGCATGTCCCTACGAAAGATTATTCGTGGTCTAGGCTATCATTAAAAAATATGGAAAAGAAAGGGTTTTGGCCAACAGTCACCCTGGCTGCTAATTCTACTTTTGGTTTTTCTTTTTCTCTTACACTCTATAAATATGAAATCCATTTTTATGTTTTTCACCAAAAACTCTCTCAATTATCTCAATTTGTAATATAATATTGCAATTATTTAAAGTCAATCTCATCAATAGACCTCTCCAATTGATCGATACTATTGTTCTTAATCTTTCAACTATTTGTTTATTTGGTTTGTTATATTATTTCCCCATATAGTTTGTTATTTGTCATTCTGGAGTTCATTAATCATGAGGGGATTCAGAAAAGATCGTCTTTTCTCCAAACTTTAGTTCAACCCCTTCCCCTTCTTCAAGGAGGCCTTCTCCGACCATCCAATTATGTACTACAAAACCAAGACATGTTTTTAATGCCGGAGAATTAAAATATTTAAATAGATCACTTGAAACTTTTAATACAACATCACTTCCAACAAGAATCGAAGAAAATAAATTTTTGATTGATTTACATAAAAACCACCTCCTGTTATTAGTGAAAAACACCAAACTCTAATAGTCATAATCTTCCCCCCCCCCATAAAAATAAAACTAGTAAACTTTAACATTTTTTACTTGTAATTTAATGTCTGGACAAAAATGAGCTATGTGTCTTAATTTAATCATCAACACACTGGAGTTCATGCTGTAATGCTATACTTGGTTGTTTAAGTTACTGGAATATTAACAAAAAAGAACTATCAATTTCTTTTGATAATATGACTAATAATACAAAAGTTATTCTATATCATATTATATTATTTAAAATGATCAACACCCTATGAATTGTCTCTATCTTAGCCACATGATTAGGTGGAGAACTTTTTTTTCTCCAAATTCCCACATTAACATATTTCATATTTAATTTCATTTAATTAAAATTTATAATTTTCCAGTCAGTTATACTTTTTTAATCATTATTCCATGTTAAATCTATTAAATGTTTTGACCTATTCAATCCTTCAA
>NC_026146.1:11820949-11872337 GCF_000512975.1 Sesamum indicum | reverse complement strand
GTTACTTTAATTAGTCAATTCTTTCATTAAGATGATTAATAAATTCTTTGATTAAGCTAAATAATCAATTCTCAACTAAAGCTAATTCTTTGATCAAGCCCATTAGTTCTCATATCTTGCTTGATAGTTTTCTAATCAACAATTTTCTTGGCTTAACTCAATTAATTCTCTCCCTAAAAGTTTTATATCGTTATGTATCTTTTCATGTTAGTTATGAGTACCTCCTACCTTCTTATGTTTTCATCACAATCTTTCTCTCTGTTTACATCACTTCTCCAAATTTCCAAAATTTTATCGACTTCAATTTCAAGTAAATTTCTCAATTTATTTTCTTTTATAATGTTTTGCTTATGTAAATACAATATTTCATGCATATTTAAAAGTATTTTTATTGTTATGCTGATGTTTTCTCTACATTCTTCAAATATAAGAAATTTTCTTTTGAATCTACAAGTTTGCTCAATGATAATGTGAATGTTTTTGGATATCTACACGTGGTTGTAAACAATATTTTTTCCTAGCTATATATGGTTCATTAACATACAGAATTGTATAAGTCATTCGTGTTGTTTTACGTGTATTTCTTTAAATTTTATGTCGTTTGAATAGTTTTTGTTCAACAAGTTATAATATTGTTTTGTTCTTTGAGTTAAATATGCATAGTGTTCTTTGTTGAAAACTACATATTTACTAATATCTTCATATGCTCAGAATATAAAAAATGATCAAGATTAGATTGATAATCAAGCCACAAGTTTGGAAAAAAGTTTGCAGAACACGTTTGAAGTATATATTGAGTTGATTTTACATTTTTCGATATTTATGATGTTTTGATATTTCAAAGAGTACATTGCAACTTAAAGGATACGATTAAAGTAGTTGTCGTAGTGGTTCAATTGGTATTATTTTAGTTTGAAAATTGACTTTTTATAAATTAAGTACTTATATGAACTTGTATGATTCAATTGTTCTATTTCAACCATTTAGTTATGGCCAAGGATTTCGAACGTTTACTTTTATTTGTTTTATTTATTAGATTTGTTTTTCTTGAATTATTGTATTTAACTCAATGGATTTTCTAATTTATTATCATTTTATTTTATTTGTTATGTATGATTATTTAAAAAATATTAAGAAAAACTTCAAGTATATACAGATTTTAAAAAAATTAAGGTATATTTTCAATTATGCAATTCATATATAATAGCTAACAAAAAGGAATAATTTAAAAGGTCAATACACAGAATATTTTAATATTTAAAAAATTAATCCAAATAAAATGAATATAATCAATATTAAATATTACATAGTTTTAATTCAAAAATTATATGTGTGACAACACACGGGCTAATAACTAGTTTAAATAGTTAAACCAATGTTTGATTGAAACTTATTTCATATCAGATGTGTTGGTCATATATTACATCTTTGTGTCAAAAACGATTTAGACACTACTGATGAAAGTGTAGAAAAAATCAGGTTGTCCATCACACATCATTTCCTTATCTACAAGAACTAAACAATTATAGGAGTCGAGTACACAGAAAAGAATGATTTTTAAACAAAATAAGTTCGCAAGTAACATAACAAACTAAATAAAAAAAATAATTGAAATATTAAAGAACAATGTTACCAAACAATTGGCAAGGTTAACTTTGAAATTTGCAATTTATAATTACAAATTGAGAGAGATTTTGGAGAAAAATACAAAAATGGACTTCGTATTTAGAGAGTGAAATGGTAGAAAAAGAGAAAGAACAAAAAAAGAAAAAGAAAATTGGCAGCGAACAACCACATTTATGAGTGATGGCATAGGCTAGGCCAAATGGTCACAAATGGGACCAGGCCTCAACTAGACTGACGCAAGTTTCAAAATAGGCCCAATACGGACCCATTTCAAGGCCTGGGACCAGCCTAGGACCGGTCATGAGCAGTACAATCAACTGCAAATTTTACTTGGTAGTTAAAGGCCGACCAATATTAAGGAATCTAGATGGGACCAAGTTAGTGTACCGTTTAAGTCAATGTCATAACAAGATTGTAAGAAAACCTATATCCTCTTCATTCATAACATCATTGACAATTATTGATGCAGATGCTACAATTTGGACAACTGTTACTTCCTAGGTTCGAAACTGAAATTGCTCTAGCACAAGACACATGTGGATCTTTCAGTTCAAGGATCTAGCTGAAAAAATCATATGGAACCACGTCTCCTTCTGTACATTCTGCTTATTTAAGATGGTTTCTCTGGGAACTGTCTAAGCAATGTCAAATAGAAGAAACCAATGTATATGACAAATTTTGTTGGACACATTGCAGAGACAAGAAAACATCCATTTCAGCACAAAGAGCTAATATATGAATCCCCAACTAAATTTATAAAATGAAGAAACTTGAGCTCTAGTCACCTGTGCAGCAAAATGGCGATGTCCAGGAGATAGTGTACTAGAAGCTCTGCCAATTGCCTTCTCAAGTACCGCACGCATAGACTTCTCCTGCTGCAATCGCAAATGTAATTGCTCAATCTGCAAAGTTGTAAAGAGAAATCATTTACTTAGTGAATTAATCCTGTAACCGATACTATAACCAAATATAAATAAAAATAAAGCTGATATTATCACAAAGTTCAGAGCTCTGTGCCATCTTTGAAAAAATTCATTTGAGAGAAAGACGTATCTCCCTGCAGTTACCAGGTAAGCATATAGACTCAGCATGCACTGTTCAGTAGTAAATCTCGACTGCAAGTGGATTGTTATCAAATCCTGGTGTCTTCTTGCTTTATTTTCAATGGATGCAAATGAAAACTTGAAAGAAAAAGATGCTATGATGTTTAAAGAGAGCTATAATTTATTTACTCCAACTTCTTTGTGTGGCTTAGAGCCTACCATTTGTTAGAATTCTACAAACAGGAAAAACATTCATAAGTCAGTGTGATCACTCTGTCGCATATTTAGTGGGGAAGAAAAACCAATGGCACTGACATTCCTGACTGCACCAGTTCTGCCCATCAAAACAAAAACGGCATAGTTTGCCAAGATTTGTCCTACAATCCGTTTGAGACAATACTGGACAATCACAGATGATATTTGAACTCAAAAGTTCAGAGTTTTGTTCCCGTTCATTCGTTCGGAATCTTGTGGTAAAAGTCACTTTTGGAATGAGAATGGAAGTGCTTGAATAACCATAACTAGTGTGAGTGAGAAGTTGAGTTTTGTCCATTTTTTGGCATGGGAAGACTCCCTTCAAGTTCTCAATCTTATTACTATAATCAGATATCACTTTATTTAGGCTACAGCAATTGTGGTATAGTTTCTTGTAATTTCCCAGTACTGCAGAAACTCCTGAGTACTTGGTCGGACACAACTAGTATAACATGAGTCATTTCTTAGAAATCTGGCCAAACATTCTCAGTTATTCAGATGATAACTCTTTGGCCTCTCTACTTATCCTTTAGAGCAGCCACAGGAGCATTAATCTATCGCTTCAACTTTACCTCTCCGACAATTTCAGCTAGAAACTGAAAGTTCACACCTGGGGGATGGCAGACGAACATGGTGGACCTACAACCTTATAAGTTGAAGAGATAGATTAACACCAAGTACTTTTTCGAATGACAATAAAAGTGCTTCAATAACCATAACTACTGTGTACTGAGAAGCTTTTTGACGTTGCAAAGCTCCCTTCAAGTTCTCAATGATATTACTATAATCAGAATATCACTGTATTTAGTTTACAGCAGATGTGGTTATTGTTCCTTGTAATTCCACAGTACTGCAGAGTTGCCGAGTACAAAGTGAGATAGAACTAGTATACCATGCGTAGTTTCTTGGAAATCTAGCAAAATACTTTCTATTACATTCAGATGACTGGCCTATCCAAAATTATCGTTTAAACCAGCTATAGGAGCATTAATCTATCTCTTCAACTTTATGTTTCAGACAAGTTTTAGCTAGAAACTGAAAGTTAACACCTCAAGATATGGCAGACAAACATGGTTGGCAGAATCATGTCAACCAAATGTATGCATACTACCAAGGAACAAAGAGATGCTCCATTGTTCAAAACCAGCTTTCTATCATAGAAGTGTCTCACAAGCGTATATAAGGCCTCATCAAGATAAGAGTGAAACAACAAATATGAACAAGATTATTGTGCTGTTTCACCAATACAATAAGCAGTAAACTGCAGAATCTTTTAGCAGAAATCATTAAATGTGGACTGGCCAAAACGAACACAACTAAAACAAATAAACAACACTGAATTGTTAACCATATATATATATATATATATCCTGAACATTTAAAACTCACATCTTGTTCCAAGGAAACTCTGTGATTTGAAATGTCATCTTTCTTGCTGCAGGAATTCTTGTGAAGTGGGGTTGCTCGACAACTACTGGTAGAAGGTACCGAGTTCTGTAGATTCAGGGTCATTCATTTCCATCATTTCAATTAAATCTGAGATACTGGCTTCTACTAATGTGAGATGTAATGACGCTTACAGCTGATTCATTTAGGTCCTTCCTCTTGCAATAGTAACCTCCGACTCTTGGAAGATTCAAGCTTTTCTCAGAAGCACTGCAAAGAGGACCAACAAGAACATGCTAATAATTCAAGGCAATATGATAAACTACTCAGATAAGTATCAATGAAAGGAAGGACAAATCGCATTATTTTAGCCCTCCACCTGACAGTCGACCTTTGACATTGTTTACAAACTCAACAATTTCTTCGCACTCAAGATCAAATTCCACAGAGTTAATAAGACCCTTTAAAACTAAACTAAAAAGTGCGCATGAAACAATACTGCCAGAATCCCTCACAAGCTGACTAAATCGTCGGAACCTTTTTACTCATAAGTTATGTGGGTCTTGAAAGGGGAAGGGGGATCGTGCCATGAAAAAATCTTGATCACATTGTTGCAGAAAATGTACTCAAACCACCTACTCCAAGATTCACTCAAGCAAACAGCAGCTGTGAGGAAAAGGGTCAGTGATAAACCTCCGGGAACGCCTATGTTGAGCATAACTAAGTGTACTGCATGCTGAAGAATCCCGCCTTGCTTTCTCTTTACCTTCCTCCACAACTAATCCACTATTTTCTTTAACTCTCTTTGACATACTCAAAAAGGATCAATGGTTCAGATTCTTCCTCGGTCAATTATGTTATGCCCCCCAACAAACACACATATGTATGAATGCAACCACGCATAAAATCTACAAGCAGTCTTTAATTTTCTGAAAATTTTAGGAAATGAAATAGAATATGAATACATCCGACAAAGATCATGATGACCCAGAAGAAGAACTGGACGAACGAATGATATGAAGAGAATTTAATAAAGAAACAAAGAATTGATCAATGGGTCTATGTTAAATTCACACATTTTCGGACTTCGATAAAGAATTGAAACACGAGGACGGAGTTTTATACATAAACAACAAAATGGGTAAAAAAACTACTGAGAAGCAAGCAGGTAGCACTTGCCTCAAAGACGAAATGGGCCCGGGAATTGAATTCCATCGTTATCATGTCGTTGAGAGCATTCAATGGTATCATTTACTCCACCTGCCGACGCCATGCCGAACAGTCTCACGCAGCTACACTGTCACTGCGTGTTTTCGTGGATTGTTCCAACTTCCAACTTCTTTTGCAGTGTAAGATGGCTTGATTTTGATTAGGGAATTCAAATTGAGAATAAAGGTGGCAAAAAATCCCACTCAGTTCCGGGTTTTCGGCATTTTGGCTCCGGTGGAATGAAAACGTTCTGAATAGCATTGTGGGAAGTACGGCTGTTCAACAAAGTCGTTGGTTTGTTCCAATCGATTGTCCAACCCAAACTGTCGGCAATTAGCATATTAAAGGGTGCTTTGGATTAATGTGAACTGATTACAAAATATATATATTTTATTAATTGAATTTAATTTTATATTTACGTAAACCATATAGATCGAGTTTGGTCGCGATCCTATTAAAAAAAACAACAAACATTACAGAGTAGTATACCAGAATTCTTCATATATTTACATATAATTTTTGATAATTCGTAAATCAATATTCAAGATGATAATAATAGTAATTACGACATTTTTATTTGTATTGCATGATATTTGTATGTATAAATATGTAAATAAGATCAATTAATTATTGATAATCTTTTATAATTTCTTATGTGGTTGATAAATGCAAGAACTTGAAATAGATGATATTATTATTTTATTACATTTGTTTTCATATTCATCTTATTTTATTTTGAATAATGTTTGTTTAATATTTATATATTATCATGATCAGTTTTTTATATAATTGAATGCAAAATTAGGACATTCTTCATTATATTATTCATAAAAATTGGTAAGTTTTTTATATTATTTGTATTCTTTCATTACAAATATATAACTATGTATAAGTGTTTATTCGTATTGTAATTGATATATTATATATTTATATATTTGCTAATTATCATTACAGAAAAATGGTTATGACAAAATAATTAGACCAAAAGCATAAATTACCACAAACTACTAATGTGATTGTACAAACGATTGTCTCTGCACAAAAAACCGCAAAAATTCCCCCAACTCATAGCAACCCAATTAAATCGTAAAGTGAGATCTTGATAATTGTTGAGTTGGCTTGGCATAAGCTTTCTAAAACTATAAATATCGGGTCAGATCGAAAAATTACCTAAATTGACCCAACTCGTATCGCGTACACTCCTAATGGGAAGTAAAAGAGAAGAGTTCATCTCATCTTATTTAGTTAAAAAAAAAATAGAAAATTTTTCAACAAGCTCCATATTATGATATTTGGTATAATTATAAATATATGTTTGTTGTTTAAAAAATTATCAATATTTTGTAATTTTATAGGCATCCAATAACTAACTTAATTCGTAGATTTTGCTAGATTTCTACCTTTATTTATTTTTTTTTATAATGAACTGAGCAAGATGCCCTGTTGGGTTATAATCATAATTTTACTTATTTTTAGAAAAGTTCTAAAAAAATTTATGAACTAAATAGAAATTTTTTTATATTTTTTTGATTTTTTCATTAAACTCGTCCGACTCTTTTACAAAGTTTTCAAATTTTTAAAATTAAAAATAAATAAAAGAAATGCAAGCAAAGACAGTGGACAATTCTATACCTCTGTCCAAAAATTATATAATTTCATCAGCACATGAATACTAGTATTTTCTAAATAACGTGGGGTATTTGTAATTATATCTAATATCAACGGAGCTCGTTATAATTTATCATAAATAATATGAGATTAAAAGAATTCGATTGAGATTATTAATTAATTAATTATTCTGAATATGTGATTGGATACAAGATAAAAGTGTAATTAGTAATGGTTAATATTATGTTTAAAAAAGTGTTAGTAAGAACAAAAATATAATAATTGTAATTCATGTGATATATTTTTTTGAAAATAGTTAAGCGTGTTTAGGTTATTATTTTAAGATGAAAAAACTACTCCAAAAACCAAATATATTCTCAATACAGTGGGATGGGATCAGATGAGATGAAAATGATTTGATAAGCAAGTGTAATTAGTTATTTCAATTTAAAATTAATAATTATTATTTTAAAGAATGTACCGTAAAATCTCTATAAATAAATTATGTTGAGACCACAGGATTTTATTAACTTAAAAAGGTATTAATTAATTGATAAATTAATAATTTGTTAATTCAAAAAAAAATCGATTCGACAAACTTACATTATTTTTTATTAATATAAAATGTCTTTGCAACCAACTTACGTGGAAGAAAGTACTCAAAGCAGCAACAACTCTTTGAAATTTTTTATTGCAGTTGGAGAACGCAACATCGGAACTTTTGGATGCAGTAAGAAAAGTTAAGAGATAAAACACAGCTAAATTTAAATTATAAAAAGAAACAAACAACAATAGAATCATATGTTACTAAGTTGTCCTGATTATATTTGTAATTAGTCCCACACTTTCCGTTCCATAGTTTACAGGCTTAACACATTTAGTCCCATAAAATAAATATTGTAGCAATGAAAGATGCTAAAGTTATGCTTACAGGACAAATGTGTCACAATTTTTATCCTATGGGACCAAAAATTCTATAATATTTATCACATGGGATTAAGTGTACTAAGCCCGTAAACTGTTGGATCAAATGTGTAATTCACCTTATCGTATAGGATTAAAAATACATTTTTTTCAAAAATAAATGACTTAAACCCATTTGAATTACATGTGACACGCATAAAAAAAATCCCAACTTTTTTATTTTCTTAACAAAAGTGGTGATTATATAATTATATTAGTATCAGTAAACTGCGAAACATATTAACTCAATAATCTCACATTACAATGAACTTGATTACAATAAATTCAAACTACGTTGGACAAATATCAATTACAACAAATTGTACTAAATGACATAAATGCTCGACTCGGCCTTTTCGAACGTAAGTGAAAGTCGTGTGTCAAAAACCAATAACGGTCAAATTAATAATTAGCTATGCGGATTAGATCCATCAAATCATTTGATTAGGATGAATGATGTGATGTTGGGAGGGATGTAGGTGGGCAAGAACATCCATGTGACTTTGACAAGTTGAAGGACATTTTGCCATTGCTTTCCTTCATTTATTAGTGATGATGTACTAATTAAAATCTCAAGCTTACAAAAATCATTGATAGTCAACGTGGATCCAAAAGAAAACAATAGACATCAAAAAAGTGATTGTGGCATTGACAGATATAATGCAACTGCCGTATAACTACATTAAAATTTAGGATTAATATAATTTATCTATCTGTAATATTGTAAACGAGCAAATTATCCTTAGATTAAAAAAAAAAAGTAAATGAAGCAATTTACTTCCTTAAATAAGAAAATAAATTGCTTTATTTTAAAAAATATAGGGGGTAAAGTGTCTCATTTTTAAAAATACATGAAGATAAACTGTCATCGAGGCTTGCTTGAATTTTTTTCCCAATAATTTATAATAGATTTCATTTGTGAATACCCTTTTCTCACCTCGTCATCTTGGTATTTATTGAAAATTCGGATTGGAGTCTTTTTCAGACATTCTGGGAGTTATTATAGGAAAAAAACATACTGATGGTTCTATTGCATGTTGGTATTCCTAGTCTGCTTCAGAAAAAAGAGTTTATATTGAGATACTTTCTCATTTTTAGGAGTTACATTGATTGAATTCCTTCAAAATATGAAGCCCGAACATTATACATGTAATCTTGGTATTGAGCTTTCAATAGCGATGGTCCAAACGACTAACACTACAATAAAATTGTGCTATAACAATAGCTTTTGTCATGAAATTTGTAAAAAATTCGTTACAAAACAGTGTTGCCATAGAAATTTGCAATGAAAAATTATGTGTTGCTATAGTTGCAACGATTTCTCTGTCCGTGGCAAATTTTGCCACAATTGCCCGATGGAAAAATTGTTTTTAAGTTCAGAGTTAACTTAGTTAAATTGTTTCCAAGCATATCACATGAACTGTTATCTTGTTGATTTGAGTTTTCATGGTAATAGGTACACATGGTGCAATATGAGAGCCTGGACACTGTCAAGGTACGTCTGGATAGAGCGTGTGCTACTACAGATTGGGCGGGATATCTTCCCGAGTGTACAAATAGTCCATGGCTCGGCTATGGGAGCAGACTATTGCTCATTGCTCATCATCTCTCGATCGACCCATCTCTATCACAAAATCAGGGTAGGGATTTTTGGTTTGAAGTCATGTGGACAAGGGCTTTCGATTGTGAGGTTGTGATCCGACATGCTTGGCGTAGCGTAGGGGATGGTTCAACATGAGACAAAATGGCGAAATGCTTGAAACGGGTGAGGGAGGAATTGACAAAATGGGATAGAATGGGTTTTGGCCAGGTTAAGAAGAGTGTAAAGGAGCTTGAGGATAGGATTGGGGGCCTCTTGAAGGAACCGATTAGCCCGACAACGATGCAGCAACATGCTATTGCTTGGAATGAACTTGAGGAGCTGTTATCCCACGAGGAGACATTGTGGAAACAAGGGAAAAGGTTCAGTGGTTGCGAGAGGGTGATCAAAATACATCATTCTTTAGAGCTAGTGATTGGTGGAAAATGAACTCTATTACGCATCTAAAGGACAAACATAGGAAATGCCGTACGTCTATCTCAGACGTGCAACATACTATCCTCGAATACTTCCATGAGCTCTTTAGGTCTACTAACCCAAGGGAGGCTAACATCGAAGGGGTACTTGAGGGAATGACGACGAAGGTCAATGATAGCATGAACAACTCCTTGAACCAATCCGTCTCGGCTGATGAGGTTAGGCTTGCCATATCTCAAATGTACCCATATAAGTCCCCTGTGCCAGATGGTATGTCCTCTATTTTTTATCAGAAATATTGGTATATTATCGTTTCTACAGTCACCTCTTATGTTCTTGACTTCTTAAACAATAACACTCTCACGCCTGAGTTTAATTTTACATATATGTTCTAATCCCCAAGTGTTCCCACCCAGAAATGGCCAGTATTTTGCCCAATTAGCCTTTGTAATTTCTCATATAAAATCACCTCTAAAGTGCTTGCTAATTGTGTAAAGCCTTTTCTCCAAAAGATCCTTTTTGTGTCCCAATCGATCGGCCTTTGTCCTCGGTCGGTTAATAACGGATAAAATGCTAATTGCCTATGAAACTAACCACTACCTAGCCCATAAGTACTGGGACCGGTAGGTCACGCAACGCTTAAGTTTGATCTCAGCAAAGCCTATGATCGTGTGTGGTGGATCTTCTTTGAGAGGGTACTAAATAAGTTAGGTTTTACTCAGAACTTTATTTCTCTTGTGCACATGTGCATGTCCACTATCTCTTATTCAGTTATGCTCACGAGTCATAAGTTTAGTTTTTACTACCCACAAAGGGAGCTCCATCAAGGGGACCCCCTCTCCCTGTATCTCTTTTTGTTTTGTACATATGCTTTGCTCTTTAAGTTCGGAAAGGTAGAAGCTAGGGGGAGATCCAAGAGTTGGGGTTGAGTTGAGGAAAAACATGGAAAGTATCTTTGTCTCCCTGCTACTGTTGGCCGCTCAAATAGTGAAGTTTTCCAACACCTCAAGGACCCAGTTTGGGAAAAGCTTCAAGCCTGGAATTGTAAGAACTTGTCACATGCAGGCTGTGTTGTTCTGCAAGTCCATGGTTCAGGCTTTGCCAACTTATGTCATGAGTTGCCTCCTAATTCTAGCTTTGTTGTCTCGGGAGATTGAGGAACTGATGACTGATTTTGTCTAGCATAACAAAGGCAATAGGAAGGTTCATTGGATAGAATGGGATAGGCTCTACACCGATAAGGAGGGAGGGTTAGGTTTCATAAAACTGGAGGTCTTCAATCAAGCTATGTTAGCGAAGCAACTGTGGCGCATTTTCAAGAATCATGATAGCTTGTTAGGCGAATTTTGAAGCATAAATATTTCACTACGGACCTATTCTAAGCCAGAATGGGGACGGGTACTTAGCGAAAATCGCTGGAGACTCGCGACCTCATTCAAGCGGTGGCACATTTGGGAAGGTAGGGCTGTCAATATATGTCAGATGCTGGGTACCTAGGCCGTGTTATTTTCAAGTTGTGACGACACCCAACATGTTATCAACAAGGCCACAATTGACAGCCTTTTGTAGTTGGGAAGAGGCAGATGGACTAGGAAGCTCGTGCGAAGTGTGTTTCAATCAGAGGACGTTGATTGTATTCTGGCGATCCCTCGGGACATCGCTGAGGCTGAGGATGAGCTGTTGTGTCATTAGGAGAAACATGGGCGGTTTACGGTGCAGAGTGCCTATAAGGAGAGGACCTATCACCAGCTCGAACAAGAATACAAGAATTTAAAAAATTATTACAAGCCTTTTGAGTTAAACAAACCCCTGTAACAAATTACGATAAATCTTACAAACAGAAAGAATAACACAATACTTAAGCCTAAAATCCACAGGATTAGAGAGATAAAATGGATATAATAGAACAGAGATAAAGGCTCAGATAAGCCAAGATCCAGAGGCCACTCAGGCCAAAAGACCACAACCCTTCAGATTTCACGGTTGCTTGAATTCACAGTGCCACAAAGGCCTAAAACCACAAAGGCTTATTTCACAGAACCACCAAGGTCGGCCACAAAGGTTGAGCCACTAACGCAATCAATTAACCCAGTGCCTTCAAACTTTAGGGCATGAAGAACTGGTTATGTTTTAGAGATGAGGGAGGAAGACGAAGATGGTTTTTTCACTTTTTGTTTGTTAACTTTTTGTTGACTACTAAATCATTTTTGCACCAGCCATTTAAAGAGACTGACCATTAAATGGCTAATAACAACCATCATCGGAGAAAGAACAGTCACAAAGAAAACAAGGGAGAAGAGGGGAGACCCAGGGTCGTTTGAGGGAGAGAGAAGAGATGCAGACAACAGGGAATGTGAATAGGATTAGAGTTTGAGTGAATGAGAGAGAGAGTATTAATAAGGCAACAGGCGGGTCAAACGTTGGTGGGCCGAGTTAGTAGGTTAGGCGGCTCATTGGGCCTAAGTGAGAACAACCGTCCAGTGATGAGAAGGGCCTAGGCCAATTGGTTTTGGGCCATTTTTATTTACAGTGCCTATCGCCTTGCGAGTGAGGTTGCTTTATCTCAAGGCTCCAAGGCTGTATGGGTAGGTTAACGATGCAGAGTGCTTATCACCCTCCTCCTCAGGGCCAGGTAGTTGGTCCTTCATTTGGAAGGCTCCTGTTCCTCCTAAGGTGTATCTGTTTGCTTGGAGGGTGTGTCGCAACGCTTTGCCAACCACACTGAACCTCGAACGACGGGGACTAGTGACCAAGGGGGCATGCCCATGGTGCAGAATCGAAGGCGCAATCTCCTTCATATGTCGCACCGCTGCTCCTTTTCCAGTTTAGGGTGGGCGATGTCCTGTATCCCTTGGAGTTGCGTTTCTCAAGACTTCGATGATCCAGAGGAATGGCTGCAGGGCTTGCACAGGGTGCTGGACTGCTCGGGTTTTGGTTGTGCATCGCTGGTCTGTTGGTTCATCTGGTGGGCGAGGAACAAGATAACTTTTGAGAATGTACCCACTATTGCGGATGAGCCCATGCAACCAGTGGTTAGTTTGGAGGGGTCCTTTAGAGGGTGCAACGTCGGGCTGTGGCACAAGAAAACACCACGAAGGCGTCCCAGAGTATTTTTCCTTAGAGTTGTTGCGTTGGCATCCCTATGTTGGCTGCTGCTGCCTGCTTTTCCAATGTCTGCGAATTTGATTTTGAGTTATCAAAGTTTGATTGGTTTCCCTCAAAAAGAAAATTGCGATTGCTAATGAGATTAAAGAAAAGAAAAGGAAACATTTTTATTTAAAAATCCAAATCAATAATGGGAAAATTTTTGGGGTATTTCTGTTGGCAAGAATGTAGCAAATAGGTCAAAAAATAAGCTAGCAACAACATTTTTATAAAATGTATATTTACCTACTGTTCTTGAGCACCACTCAAGCTCAAGACTTGTGTGTCGAGCTAAAAGTAAAAAGGGGGAAATTCTTCAAACTATATCTCAGTTTAATTTATTCAAGCTCCATAATAATCTGTGGAGCTCCTCGGCTTGTTTACCTCCCTAATTCGGTTTATCATGAATTTACCAATATACCTTGTCGCTCTTGTTCATATGGCCCAAGTTCTGTAGTATAAAAACTATAGAAAATAGTATAAGTTTACCATCACGACTTCATGCTAGCAAAGCTAGCCTTAAGTGCTCCATTTGCCAGCAAAATCAGAGCGACTCAAAAATACCACTTTTGTCACTTTTTTCCCCAACAAATCAGCAGATGTTTCCAAGCGATTCTTGAAAAGGGTTATATTACATGGACCAGTCTCATACCAGAACTGGCTGCAGGTGGTCAACTATCAGGTATAGCCTTAAGAAAAGCCTCTCAACTATTCTGCTCTGCGTCCAGGCCAAATGCCTATACTCTAGTCCATTTAACCCGTGCTTGTAGTAATACTGGGCTGTTTTCGTATGGTGAGCAGCTTCATTGCTACATTCTGAAATCTGGGTTCACCTCTAACGTCTTTGTTTCCACAGCTTTGATTAATTTGTATGTCAAGTTTGAGCGTGTGCACGATGCATATGATCTGTTCGTTGAAATTCCGGAACCAAGTGTAGTTTCTTGGAATTCTTTGATTTCTGGGTATGTTCGTTCTGGGCAGTTTAGGAAGGCATTGAAACTGTTTGTTCAGCTGGACGAATCCAATCTTTGTGCAGATTCATATTCGTTTACTGCTGCTTTGTCTGCTTGTGGGCAGCTGAGTTTAGTGCAGGTGGGAAGATCAGTGCATTCCAAGATTGTGAAATATGGTGTGCAGGACAGTATTGTTGTTTCCAATTGCTTGATTGACATGTATGGAAAGTGCGGTTATGTTGCAGAGGCAATGAAGGTTTTTGGAGATATGATTGAGAAGGACATTATTTCCTGGAACTCTGTTCTAGCAGCAAATGCTAGAAATGGGAAGCTTGAACAGGCATTTGCAATTTTGCATCAGGTGCCAGATCCTGATACAATCTCATACAACGAACTTATTGATGGCATTGCACGGTATGGAGTCATAGAAGATGCTATTTCTGTGTTATCAGAAATGCCAAACCCAAATTCATCTTCTTGGAATTCAATAATAACAGGGTATGTAAACAGGGGCAGAGCCATCGAAGCCCTGGAAATTTTCTGCAAAATGCATTCAGGTGGTGTTCCTACGGATGAGTTCACATTTTCAACTATATTGAGTGGCATTGCTGGTTTATCAGCTATTACATGGGGGAGTTTGGCACATTGTTCCGTGGTGAAGAGTGGGTTGGATGGATATGTTACTGTGGGGAGTGCTCTTATTGACATGTATTTCAAATGTGGGCAGATAAAGGAAGCTGAAAGATTATTTCAGTCACTGCCAGAAAGGAACTTGGTTACTTGGAATGCCCTGATATCTGGGTATGCACACAATGGTAATCCCGCAAAGGTAATTGAGCTCTTTGAGGAGTTGAAAACAATGAATTATTTACAGCCAGATGAAATTACTTTTCTCAATGTTATTTCAGCATGTTGGCATGGTAGGATCCCTCTGCAGGTCGCGAATCAGTATTTTGAAGCAATGATGACTGACTATATGATCGATCCCATGCCAGAGCATTGTTCTTTAATGATAAGACTCATGGGACAACAAGGACATGTAAGCAAGGCTGTGAAGATGATTAATGATCTGGGATATAATTCTTGTGGAATGGTTTGGAAGGCTTTGCTTAGTGCATGTGTGACTTGTGGAGACATTAAAGTTGCAGAGGCGGCGGCTAGAAAGGTGATAGAACTGGAGGGTGATAATGAATTTGTGTATGTAATGATGTCCAACATTTATGCATGCTATGGCAAATGGGACGATGTGGGTGGCATTAGGAAGGTGATGAAGGAGAGGAACATAAGGAAATATGCTGGTCGCAGTTGGATTGAAGTTGAAGATGACACTTCACCATCCTTGATAATGTGATGCAGATACAGTTGGGGTTCATAGAAACTTTTTCTGCCTGAAGGAGGTCCAATCCCTGTGTTCTGCTGTTCAGTCTGCATTAAGGGAAAATCGCGGGCTGGTCTCACGGTCTGCAGCTCTGTAAAGAACTTATGCTCTCCGGAATCAATCATGTCATGTCATCTTTCACCATGATTGCCAGTCACCGTGCCACTAGTAACTGATGTAGGGATCTCCGTCTACGGTTGTACTGGTGAATTAAAGTGGGAAACAGAGGTATAGAGTGAGCGCCTTCCGACATGATGCCATTGGTGATCAGACAAAATCCATGTGTTAATAAGCTAAAAGCTGCTATAATTCTCTCCTGATCTGAAATATCTTGTCTAGTTTGACTTATATGAGAGAATTTTTACAGCATAAGATTATCTGCTTTTCTGAACTTCCTTCCGGCATCAAATTGTTTGTTGATCATTGCATATAAATTGATACTTGAGTACTTCTGGTCAAGGATGGGACCAGTCCGGCGGGTGAGATGAATACTTTAAACAAAGTTTGACAGATGAATCCTAGCATGTGGTTAGGATGTTTTAGTGTGACTGTGCTTCTCTATGGCATTGGTATGCTTGTTTGTGCCGGGAGGCTTGAAGACTCTACCTTTCATCTCTCCATCTATTATACTCCTGAACTATCAAATAATCTACTAGGGTGCTTGTGAACATGACAGTATATGAGACGAATATTATTTTGGACTAAAGATTAAATTTCACAAGAAATCATGTAATTTCTTTAGAAAAGCCGTAATAGCAATAAAATCAGGAAGGCACTTTTTTTCTTTCGTTGTCTTTTCTTATATTTGTATTGGATAAATATTGCCTCTTTACCATTACCTAAAGCAATTTTCTGGTCTGGGCTTTATTGAAGAATGTAGGTAAGTTACATGTCCAGAAACAAGTGCTGATTAACATGTAGTGTTCATCCTTACCTTGCTCTTGCATGCTTGATCAACTCCATAACTGCCTTCTTAAAACATATTGGTTTCTATCAGAGTTCATGGCTTACTATGTTCTTACATTCACTCTTAAAACTACCCTTCCCGAGAAATCAATTCATGTATATTAGTATTGCAAGATCTAATGAACACCATGAATTAAGTCCCCTAGGGCAGATTTCTGGGTCTTCAGATCAAGAGTCACAAGCAGGCACAAAACATCAAGATGGTAGCAGATGAAGTCTTACGCCCACACAATATGCCATTTTCTTTATTTGGAATTTGGTCTGGATTTACACAGACAATAGGTAGCTCTCATCGACGCTCCACTTTTCAGTATAGACAATTTAACTTCATGTTTTTCAGGGCCAATGCAACGTGAGTTCAAAGATAAAGTGATGCTGTTAATTTCAGAACCTGGAGTATGGTTTAGGCTCTAACAAGCAAGCCTGAGGTACAAATGTTAGATTTCAAGAAGACAAAAAAGAAAGGGTGTCAACAGGAGGAGGAATTCAGCTTACGTGAAACCAAATACACTAGAGACTACCTTACAACCAGAAAGAAAACAAGTCAACTTCCAGCCTTCCAAAATGTAAATAGAATTTGTTTCTTCCAGAGCATTGAAAATCAATATGCTGATCTGGGATCTTGAATAGTCTTATGGGTTATTGATAACGTATGTGCTGGAAAGCATAGGAGCTCTGCCCTTACCAATTCATATGAAGATAATTCTGATAGCCTGCTAACAAAAGTCACCTCGGAACTGACAGACCCAGCTCTAATACAACAAACAAAAAACTGGTATCAGGAGAACAGCTCGAGAAAACCCCTCTCCTCTCAAACTCAAAACAACAATGACCCAAATAAAGAATATTAAATGGCTGAATATCAATTATTTACTCTCTTTGACCAACAACAAGATATTATAGCATTGATGCTTAAAACAATCTCAGTTGATTAACTTGGCCTCCATACGATAGTACAACAGGTAAGTAGTCAAAAGTGCCCAATGGGTGATGATTCTCAAGACATGAAATATAGGTGTTGAAAATATCTTCAGGACCAACTCTAGAGCAGATGACTCAGCCACTCCTCCAGAAAAAATTATCACGTCCCATCAGTTTCATCTGGAGAAAGGATAATTAATGTCACCATGTGTTGAACTAACACACAATTACTCCAATTAGAATTCAACGAGGCTATAATTGGGTATGTCAGCGATTTTGTTCCCTCCCCTCATTTTGTTATTCATATGTCATCTTCATACAGGGACATTTTAATTGAGCAAACTACGTTAAGATCAGTGGACCTACAAAGCATTCAAATTGCAATTATTGGACCAGTTCATAATGGATCTTCTCCACGGAACTTTCTTACAAATAAGTTAGACCTATTTCAACAAGGCAGGGCAAAAACATAGGTTATTTTCCAAAGCAACCTAAACTAACAGTTCCAGTTTTTAGTATACCGTCAGATTCACACTAAACATATTCACATTATGGAATTTTCACATTATTTAGGTACCCAAAGAAAAGATTAGAGACTGGGATTGAGCGCGAGATTCCACAAAAAATGAGTACTACTAAGAAACTAAAACATTGAAATAATATTGTCAGATACTATTAAGAAAAATTTGCTTTAGATGAACATCTATTTGCATTCCATTCTGTGAAATAGATGACAAAAGAAAAGCTGACCAAAAACCAAAATTATCAAAACTCCAAATCAAACTACAAGTACAACATGATCATATTTCACTTCCATATTAAAATTGTTGGGATATAAGTCCATGAAATAATACGAAGGATTGGAGTCTGTTCTACTCTGCATCCAAACAAATATACTAGTTTCTTAAGAAAATTGCCAAGTGTTAATACACGAGTAACACAATGAACCATAATGGACAACCTTGTAAATTTCTCGTATTTCTTTCAAAGTTGAAAACTCATGTGCCTGCAGGAACCAAATTCCAGTCAGATAGCTGATTGTTGCCATCCACCCCAAAAGAAAAACCCAAATTAAGTCACTGTAGAGGTTGAAGTGATGAGGCAATTCCTAAGAAAAGGATAAAAAGATCCTGCACTTAATTTTGGGGTGTTTCTTCCAAAAATTAAAAATCAGCTTATGTTGAGAGTCTTGAGAATTAGGTACCGTCATATAAGAAAGAATTGATTGACAAGGTTGAAAAATACCCAAATTAACCAAATTTCTTATTTTACTATCAAACTAATTTGTTATAATGTTAAACTTGGAATGCTACAGTAAATCAGTCAGTGAACAGGGCCTAGAAAAGTTTGGTCATTACTGTATCTGTATAGCAAGCTACTAATGAAACAACTCCAGAAGTGAGACGTATAATCAGCATAATGCAGATGGTAGTCTAGTCTAGGCCTCCCATACACTAACTAAAACAGAAGATATTGTTTAGCCTTGTTAAGACCCATCTCTTTTCTGTCTGAGTAGGTGGGGTTATGTTTGTTAATTTGAGGAGGCTGCATGCACTGGGGGAAGTAAATTAAAAGGGTCATCAATTGCCTTGTTTATAGTGAGGTACAATTTAAACAGAAGCACGATACCTTTGGGTCAATAGAGCACACTGCTAAACCATTATAGGCCCTTTTAACAGAACAAAAATGTTTGTGTAAGACTCAAATGAAAAGCTTCTACGTGATGGAACAGGAATATGCATAAATGACCTAATGCTTATAACGGCATGCCAGAGCTATCAAGCTGCACCATGGAACCCAGTAACTCAAAACATCATATATACTCAATCTGATTAAAGCATCTAACATTAACACAAAGATGCAGGTGTATGATATTGATTATGTCCTAAGAAGTAATGCAATTCAATTGGTGAAATGCACATGTACAGCAATTTCTTCTGATGCATGCATATCTAGCAAGTCTAATCAATTAATGCATTGGGAGTCATCCATTACTATGACCTGAATCACAGAACCACTCCTTAAACAAGTGATTTGCCAAAAAGTTTTTAGTTATTAAATCTGAAACCTCCTGTCAGAAATTTCACCACATTGATTTCTTACAAATAAATGCAGACACAGCGGTATTTCCTTACTTAAACCTTACAGACCCTTTTAGTGATTTCAAAAAGATAAGGTCGCAACTTTTCATGAATTTCTTTTAGTTCGTCCTGTGACACTTGAACTTAAACTAAGTAAAAAAACATGACAACACAAACACAGAGCACAGCGTCGCAGCCAAAAAGTTCCGTAAACAACAAAACTGGAAGCAGAAAACAGAAGAAAAAAATAAAAACATACTAGAGATCTGGAGAAGTGCGGCAGAGTGTACCCTGAGAAAGAGCTCTACAACACCTCGACGATGAGCTCAGGCATGATGTCATCCTCGCCGTCGCCACTGCGCTATGTAGCGGCAGCATTGATGCCGTGCTCCCCAACTCCGCTGGTGACCTAAACCCCAAATTGTTCACTTTCTGATTATTAAAAATTTAATTATACCATAAACAAAATGAAAAAGAAAAAAAGAATATCAATTTAGGGATACCTGGAGAGAGAGAAGCGGCGAAGAGGTAAAGGAGAAAATTTTGAAGTGGGAGCGGGTTTGGCAAACGACGCCGTGGCTGATCTCGTATAGGAAGCAGGACTTGGTTTCGAAATGGCGGATTTGATCGTAGAAACGGAAGCCCTGGTGAAAATTCTACTGCATTTGGAAGCCATCGTCGAACGAATTCAGATCTCTAACGATGAAGGGTTTTGCATAAACGGATGCAAAGCTGCCTTTTTTATGGGTTAAAGGTTGCAGAGGGTTTAGGACTTTAGGGCTTAGAAATGGCCCCCGAAAATTGCAAAACTGTCCTAACTTACCCAATAATTACATAGGGTTTAGGGCTTAGAAATGGCCCCCGAAAATTGCAAATTTGTCCTAACTTACCCAATAATTACATCATGTTGCGGACTTGCTATAATACGTGGCCATTTCAAAAAATTATTCGATGCAGTGTCTGCTATGAAGATGCTTCGAACACGCCTCAAATACATGTTGGATATGATATCGGAGTGTTCAAAAATTAAAAAAAAAAACTAAAAAAAAGGGGACACAGCGTCAGATACGCCACAGACACAGTTGTTGGCGTGTCCGACACGTTTTGGACACATTTTAATTCTTTTTATAATTTTAAAAAAAATTGGACTGTTTTTTTTAAATCATGCTTAATAAAAAAGAAAAAGAATTTATTCACTTTTCTTAAAAGTATTAGGATAAAATTAATAAAAAATTGAGAGATATTCATGATTTAACTAATTCAAATTATTAAAAAATTTTCATTGCGTTTTTTTTAAATAAACTGATTATGTATATTTTTAAAGTCATATCTGATTAAAAATATAGATGTAATACATGCTTATATTTTATATTTTATCTTAATATTTTTCATATTGCATATTTTAATTTTTTGAAAAATTAAGAATATATATAATAAAAATATATATTATACATAGCCGTATCAGTGTCGTATCGTGTCCTAATTTTTTTTATATTTTTCATATCGCCGTGTCAATGTCCATGCATCACAGTTGACTTGCTATCCCATTAAACTTTTTTTTTTCTTTTAAGAGGTTTTTCCATGCATCGGACTTGCTATCCCATTAAACTTTTTTTTTTCTTTTAAGAGGTTTTAATTGAATAAAATCCTTTGGTGCAAATTTTTTTTATTTTTTATTTTATTTAATATACATATATCATATATATAAAAAGAGTTTAAATATATATAATATTATTTTTATACATATGATGTGTATATATTGAATAGAGTAGAAGATGAAATAATATTTGCAATAAAAAAAAAATTCAATCCACTTTTTTCTTGATCTAATGAATTTCATTAATTAAAAGCCCAAAAGTTCAAGAAATTTAGATCCCTCATCACAAAAAACATCGATTCGGATAGGACTGTCCCAGTTAGCTCCATATGCCTGTTTAGACACGTCATGGAGCAAACCATTACACGATTTAAGAATTTTCTGAAAATCCCATTTGGATTTGATTCCCCATATTCTTTGAATTCTGAGACATTCAAGTGAGTTGCACGATCAGCATCTTCAGATTTTTCTTTAATCCATTTGACAACATCCGTCGAATCTGTTTCAAAAATGGCTTTCTCAAGAGCTAGATCATTCATCCTTTCAGTCGAAAATCGAATTGCTCAAAGCTCCACAAAAAATGCATCATATATTAAATATTAAATAAATAGAGGATGAAATAATATTTGAAAAAGAAAAAATCAATCCATTTTGATTTCATAATCTCTTGCATATGGCATTAATTTTGTATCTTACCTTTGGGCTAAATTGCTGTACTGGTCCCACAAATGAGGGGGATTTGCTTTTAATGCTAAAATTATTAAAAACAAATTACAAAATTAGTCCCAAGATTTTATTTCCATTAATTTGTAAAGGAAAAAAATCGTCTTCTCTTAAGTTTTAAATTATGATATTTCCTTGATAATATAATAAGAGTATATATATGTGTATGATTTTCTACGTACCCTTAAGATACTAAAATTTATCAGATATGAACCTGAAAAAAGATACACTAATTATCAGATATTAAATCACATATCTATTTTTAATTATTCAATATCAATATAATGCATTTCTGTACGTAAATAGATGCACTAATTCTGGAGAAAAACCAAAACTACAACAGTTAATATTCAAAAATTAAAATAAAGTATGGATATTTTTCAACCAAATTACATTTTTTACAACATTTATCCATTTGATATAATTTTTTTTGTCCCCTTGGATTTGCGTTTAACTTTTATTTGATGAATTTCTATGATTCAAAAATTCAGGATTTTTTTTATGTATTCTATATATTATTCCATGTTAACTAATTTAAATTATATATTTATATATTTGGGTAAATATAATTTTTGGTCCCTCAACTATGCCACTTATCCAGATGTGGTCCCTCATATTTTTCCCTTATCAAACTTAGTCTCTCAAGTTTATAATTCCGTCAATTTTGGTGTCTTTCGTTATCTATCCGTTAGTATTAACGAATTTGTGAAATAAAAGGAGAAAAAAAAAATTTCTGCTAACATAACAAATCAAAACCGTGACTTTGCATGAAAGAATAGGGAGCCTCACCATTCCACCAAACAGACCAATATGTTCTTTTTGTAAATAAAATATTACTTATAATGTAAAATAAAAAAGCATGTTAAAAAATAACTCAAAATCAATCAATAAAAATTAAAATATAACCAACTAAAATAACACAAACACTAAACAATTTTATAATCACAACACCGAAAATAAATTTTTATTATGGTTTAAGTTTTTACTGATGTTCAAAATATTTTGAGATTTTTTTTATGTATTTGGTGACATCACTTTTATGTATTTGTTTATATGCTCTGATTTATGATATTGTTTGGTATTTGTGTTATTTTGGTTGATTATATTTTAATTTTTGTTATAAGTATATATAAGATAACAATAATTGATATTGGTTGATTTTGAAAATTTTCAGCATGATTTTGAGATGTTTTTTAACATGTTTTATATTTTACAGATAGTATAATAATATTTCATTTAGAGAAATAATTAATTGATGTGTTTGGTGGAATGGCGAGGTTCCTTATTCTTTCATGCAAGCTCATGGTTTTGAATTGTTATGGAAGCCAAAAACTTTTTGTTTTCTTTTATTTCACAAATCTGTTAAAACTAATGGATATATAACGGAAGAGACCAAAATTGATGGAATTTATAAACTTGAGGTACTAAGTCTGGCGAGGAGAAAATAAGAGTGACCAAATCTGGATAAGTGGCAAAGTTGAGGGACCAAAAATTATATTTACCCTATATATTTTTTTTGTAAACTATCACATTACGTTCAAATTAATTTAGAATTGTTACTAAAAAAAAATATAAATAAAAAATTATGGCAATTTTTGACAAATCATCATGATGTGAATAAGAATTGCTCTCTAGAGAAGTCTTTGGCCTCATAAGCTTTTTGGACCAAATTCCTTGCAATCCTGAAAGAGGTTCTGCACAAAATAAAATAAAATAAAAAAAGAACAAAAAACATTAACATTCCAACGTTCAAGTGAGTAAACAGTCGTGGAAAGATAAAATTAAGAGAAATAAAGTAGTAATGAGTGCGTCGGAGATGAGAAAATAATATGATTGCTAAAGTGCTCTCGCAGTGCATTTGTTCGTGTGTTCATGCAAAAGAGGCATTACCCTTAGCCTAGGGGGAAAGCCTAGCTTTTATAGCCGCAATTTCTCAGCAGATGAAAAAGTGTAATCCCTAAGTACTCAGGTCGGCAGTTGCTATTGATAAGTTTCCTCAAAATCTGAAAATTGTTAACAAGATCTCAAAGTGTCCGATTAGGGGGAGTTTCGATTCAATAAACCTTCTGGGGGATAAGTCCTAAGCTCCCAAGAGGTGGTCGGGGCACATGCAATATCCATCATTATCTCCTTATCTTTGACACTACCTACGTAGACGTCTGCTCTTATTTTAGATGAATAATTTTGCACCACTTGGGAGCGTGACCAGCCTGGCGCCCAAGTCAACTTCGGACCCCCTTGGGCCAACGGGCGGTTGATCGTGACCCACTCTCCCGAAAGTCCATATGCGGTATATGGGTCGTGGAGGCTACTCCCTCTCGAATCTCACCCATCTCAAGGCTTCCAACCATGCTTCTGTGTAAATTGGCCCTCCAGGTAGGTCGGGCCTCTGTTTGGGCCAGGTGCATATTTTAGGCACCACATCAATATGTACAAAAAATCTTAATAATATATATGTAAATAAAATCTAAGAATTTTTAGATGTCAAGTAAATTTAGTCGATTAATTTAGCAAAAGTTTACAAGTTCAATAATTTTAAGTTAACGATAAATATGCATCTAATAACATATATCTACATTACTTTCATATCATCGGCACATGACAAAAAATAAATAAATAAATAACTGGAACATCTTTCGTAATGGTCAAAATTAAATTTATAAAAAGTTTCTAGGATTTGTAACGGCTAGTCATCCTTTCCTCTAACAGGCGTTACAAAATGTTAGTAACTTTTACAATAGTTGTTACTATTTTGACTCGGATATTGTAATGGCCGAGAAACCATCACAAGCTTTGACTGGATAACGAAATTGACTTTGTAACTTATTTTTTGGATGGCCTCTGACTAAAAAAAATTGTACTGCATTTTAGACCGGCTTTTGTAACACCAAAAATTTTATATTTATATCTTTTTGGAACGGTCATTTAAACTTGTTTTGGAACGATTTTGACCTTGTGTTGTAACATATGTTCTAACACATATTATAATGGTTTTTCTATCAGCTTTATGTATGTTTTTGTACCTTATTTTGTGATAGTCATGGTGACTTGTTTTGGAGTGGTTTTTGTTCTTCTTGTCGGAACAACTGTTGTAATGGGAGGTATGAAGATTTGTATTTTTTTTTTTAACTTGATTTTTTGTAATGGTGTTTTGATCGACTTTGTAATTTGATTGGGACGATTTTGTAATTATTTCTAGATTATGTCCGGGAAAAGAGTATTTCAATGACCGTTTCAAGAATATAATATTTATAATATTATTTATCATTATATTATTATCGTTGAATTTTAAGTTACAAATATTTTGTTGAATTTCTTAAGTGTAAAATATTTTAAATAAATTATCTAGCAAGTAAATGTTAATAATATAATTAACAAAATAAAAATAGTAAGATTGTATTTATATATAATAAAAAGCCACGTTTCTAATCTAGATCAGCCTCCCCATTGCTAGCATTTGCATGGTCTTGTACACCATCGTTGGGGGTCGGGGATCAATTGGAGGCTAGGACGGAGGGATGGACTAGGTGTCGATAAATTAGGTGACTAAAATTACGTTATTAGTAAAAAAAAAAAAATTAAATTAATATATTGAAAGAAAAAATTTATATAAATTACTTACCTCAACCTCCTTCAATCTCGGGCAGCTCCAATGCTCATCGTTCTTTCTTGTAGTATCAGTATTTTATATTTATAATGATATAAATATTATGTATGTACTAAACCTATCATAAAATACAGACATAAAAAATCATTGTATTAATATATATTATAATAATTTATTTATTATAGAGTATATTAAATGAATTGTGTATTATCTGAGCTTTACTATAATGATATAAATTGTCTTATAGTATATAATTACATTATAATTTATTGTACTAAATTCAATAATTTTTTCTAAACTGTGCACTGAATCATAATATTATTCCTAAAATGAGACTGCAACCCAACAATTTTCCAAATTTTTCTAAAACTATGCTATCTTTTATGTTTTTCTGAATTAAAAAAAATGCATATTTCTTAAAACTACATACAAATACATACATATATTTCAAAAATTGCAAAATTTCATAAAAATACGTCCAAATACATGCATATTTGTGTTACTTTCTGGGCTGCTAGAATGTACTGTGCATGCATAAATTTGTTGCCCCTATTATGTTAGTCCTAATTAAATAATTATTAAGTAATATTAGTAAAGATGAATTATCAAAATTATTTAAAGGTAAAAAGTGAAAAAAAAAACTTGAGCAAGTAGATAAAATTTAAATGAAGTGTGTAAATATTTGGTTGAAATATATATGAAGTATATATGTATATATATATATATATTTAGGGGAAGAAAACCGAGTTTTGGGTGGATTGTTGAGACATTTGGAGCGAGACCGAGGGGTTTGTCTTCTCTCCTCAGTTTGCATGCACGCAACCTCTCTCTCTCTCTCTCTCTCTTTTTGAAGATACGTACGAGGCAGATGTATCTATAATGCATGATTCGATTCTGGAATGTTTATTTTGATCTGTAAGTTAATGCTTTTCTCAAATGAGTTTACGATTGTCTTTTAGATCCTATGCAGAGAAATATAGTCAACTTTTGCAGAATTCTCAGCTATTCTTTTTTTCTTTTTCATGGTTTATAAATTGGGTAAATGCGAGAAACCTTAGATCTTTCATGATTTTGATTTGTTTGGTTTGGTTTTTTATTGTGGTTAATTTAAGTTGGTTTTGTTTTTTGAATCGGAGTTTTGTTAGCTCGAATCAATTAGCGTTTGGAACTTTTACAACATTGAACTTGGCTGTGGGAGTTTTGTGGAATTTAGGGTTGCAGTTGAGTAGATGGCTTCAGGTCCTCCTCCATTTCAGGTGGAGGATACTACAGACGAGGATTTCTTTGATAAATTAGTGAATGATGATGATGACGTAGTCTTTAAGGTCACCACCACATCATCGGCATATGTGCCTCTGTTTTCCTCAAATGGGAATAAATCTGACGAGGTTAAGGCCCTTGCAAATTTGAGGATCGATGAGATTGATAGTAATGGTGACGTTAATTGTGATAATGTTGGCACTAGTAACCATATCGGAATTGATAATCGAAGCACAAAAATTGGGAAAGTTGAACAAATTAATAACTTAGGAGCTCCGAGGCAAAGTGGAAATCCATCAATGTTGTCAAATTATTTGGAGTTTGAGAGTCTTATTCACCAATCGGAAAATGAAGATGGAGGTACTGAAGTTTTATCGGATACTACAGTTGTGAGTAAAAGTAGTGGTGAGGGTTTTTCTGATATAACTGTCGTGAGTAAGATTAGTGGTGAATCAGGGACTCCAGGAGTTAAAGAAGTGGGATGGAGTGCATTTCATGCTGATTCAGCCAAAGGTGATGGTAATGGATTTGGATCATACTCAGACTTTTTCACCGAATTGGGAGGAGAGAAAAGTGATGGTGCTTTTGTTGAGGTGGTCGGGCATACTATAAATAATGGGCCAGATGTTTCTATTGGTAATGATATACATAGGTCCGCTTATGTCGAGAACTTTAATAGCTTTTGGCAGTACAATGAGGGATACAATAATGATGTAGCAACAGATCAGAGTTCAGGTGCACATGATTTGAATAGTAGTCAGTACTGGGAGAATCAGTATCCAGGTTGGAAGTATGACCTAAGTACCGGACAATGGTATCAGGTAGATGGTTATGATGTCAGTTCCAATATGCAAGCAAACGTTGGCTCTAATTTATCTTCTACTTGGGGGTTGGCTAATGAGTTGGCTGAGGTCTCTTACTTGCAACAAACTTCTAAATCTGTTCCTGGAACTATGGCTGAGATAGGTACAACTGAGAGTGTAACTAATTGGAATCAAACCTTAGAAGAGAGTAATGGCACCTCCCCAATTTCATCAGACTTGAATCAGGTTTCCCAAGATAATAATAATTATCCACTTTATATGGTGTTTGATCCTCAGTACCCTGGATGGTATTATGATACTGTGGCCCAAGAATGGCGCATTTTGGAATCATACACTACATTAGTCCAGTCTACTCCTCAAGTTCAGGAAGAGATGCATGGGGGTGGATATGCATCAAGTGATACATTCTATCAAAAAGATGATGAGAAGACAAACCTCACAAATGATCAAAGTAATAGTTATAGCACTCAAGGCTTTGGCAGCCAAGTCCAGGATCAGACTTGGACTCAATCTGCCAGCAATTATGGTCCACAGGGCTCAAGCATGTGGCAACCTCAAAATGTTGCCAGGAGAGAATCAACTCCACAGTACATTGGAAACCAACTAAGTGAAGATCACCATAAGCATAACTTTACTGTGATTCCTCATGAGAATGGACAAAATACCACTAATTATAAAGCTTCATATTATGAGAATGCAAGTCAAGGTCAGAACGAATTTTCCATGTCTTCTGGGTTGCTAGGTTTTCCTGGTGGAAACTTAACTCAACAATACAATGATTCCAAAATTAACCAAAATGACCAAAAACATGTCTTAAATGACTACTACAACAATAAAAATTCAGTCAACTTTCCTAAGCAACACAATCAGAGTGCTCAAATCTCCTATACTCCTGCTACTGGAAGGTCATCTGCAGGTCGTCCTGCACATGCTTTGGTTGCGTTTGGTTTTGGTGGAAAACTCATTGTGCTGAAAGACAGTAGCTCTACCGAAAATTTTAACTTTGGAGGCCAGGTCTGTGTCATTGACTTCCTTTTTGAGTTTTTTTTTTTTTTAATAACTTGAACTACATGCTAAACTCTTTTATATTTTTGTGAAGAATAATGTAGGAGGTTCAATATCGATTCTAAACTTAGCAGAAATTGCGAATCACTACTCTAATTCTTCAAACAATGTTATGGGTGTTTACAATTACTTCCAAGCTCTCTGTCAGCAATTTGTTCCAGGTCCTCTTAGTAGTGGAAGTATTGGAGCTAGGGAATTGAACAAATGGATTGACGAAAGAATAGCAAATCTTGCTGATATGGATTATCGGAAGGCTGAAGTTTTAAAGATGCTTCTATCGCTGCTTAAAATAGCTTGTCAGTATTATGGAAAACTTCGATCTCCTTATGGTACAGATACTATATTGAAGGTAGATTATACATTTATTATATGAATGAAATTAGCTTGATTGAGACTATTGACTTGGATGTGACATCATGATTGATCAGTATTCCTTTGTACCAAACTTATGTTAATTACAATCAAGCACATTATGTCTATTGTTTATACCATCATACCATGTTGGTATTTTTTGAATGTGATTGCATTAGTGGATTTTACTTTGACATATTCTCTTAATGAACTCCTTTGTGAGGAAAATTAAACTAAAGATATGGGGCCTGATCTTGAGCTCTTAGCACAATCAAATTCATTAGTTCAGTACCATATTTCTATCATGTCAAAACCTGCTATAGTTCTTAATTTGTTATTCACATTTTTTTTATTCGATTTATGACCGTTTTAACACTTTGGCATCTAAATGTTTTTTTTTTTTTTGTCAACACATTTCAACTTTATAAAATCTTGCACTTTGTCATTTATATTTTTTTTTTTTTGTCAACACATTTCAACTTTATAAAATCTTGCACTTTGTCATTTATAATTATTTTTTAATTAAGTTTTTTATATAAAAAGCATCACATGTATTGCACATGTGATTTTTAAGGGTTATGTGATGTGATATTTTTCACATATAGACAGTATGCGATATTTTTTTGGCAAAAAAATCAACAAAAAGAAGGTCATATATGAAAAAGTGCAAATTTCACAAATGTTGAGATGGTATGTTGACATAAAAAAAAGTATAATTCGATGTCAAAGTATAAAAATGACCCATAGTTTGGATGGAAACATATAATTTACCCTATTTTTTATCATTCTCTACTATCTTTGATTATGCAACTTGTCTATCATGACACAAGCTTGTGCGTCGTAATAAACTTGCCTAGAATGCAATTTTTTAAAGAGTCAATGCATCAGTTTTTCTTGAACTTGTATGTATATCACTATTTGTTAAACAAGTCCCTTTGTGCCAACAACAATTTGAGGGGATATATATTTACATTTATGCTTTCCTGGAAAGTAGGTTTTTTTATATCTGCTTCATTGTTTAGGGATCAATAACTAATCTAGCTCTTAGTGTTTTCTTTATTGTTATTCCGATAGGAAAATGATTCTCCAGAATCAGCAGTAGCCAAATTGTTTGCATCTACCAAAAGAAATGATTTGCAGTTTAGTCAATATGGTGTTTTTTCCAAATGCTTGCAGCAGATACCGTCTGAAGAACAAATGCAGGTATCAAATGGTTCTATGTAAACTGTTTTTGGAAATTTTAATAATCTATTATGAAGTACTACTTCATATTTTAGGTCACTGCCACTGAGGTTCAAAGTCTTCTGGTTTCTGGAAGGAAGAAAGAGGCTTTGCAATGTGCCCAAGAGGGACAGTTGTGGGGTCCTGCCCTTGTTCTTGCTGCACAACTTGGTGATCAGGTTTGTCATTATGATATTCCATTATGCCGCACTTGGCCCATCTTAGCATCTTCTTTCTAACTTTTACTTGGAAAATTAACTGCAGTTCTATGTTGAAACTGTCAAGCAAATGGCATTGCATCAGTTTGTTGCAGGGTCACCTTTGCGAACAATATGCTTGCTAATTGTTGGTCAACCAGCTGATGTGTTTTCAGCTGATAACACAACTATCAGTAACATGGTTGGTGCTATAAATATACCTCAACAACCAGCTCAGGTATATGTCTATTCTACGATCATCTCCTTTTGTCTGCTTACACTTTGTAACACTTGTTTCTATAGTTATGAGAGTTGATTTATTGGTGAGCAATATGATTTACTTGACTAATTTGGTGATATATACGCTTGTTTGTTGTTTGTGGTTTACTAAGCTGATAGAAATTACCTTAAAGTATAAAATAACTAGTCTTTTTGTGTTCCTTTTCGCAATTCTAGTTTGGTACAAATGGCATGCTGGATGACTGGAAAGAGAATCTGGCAGTGATAACTGCAAATAGGACAAAGGATGATGAACTTGTGCTTATGCATCTTGGAGATTGTTTGTGGAAACAAAGAAGTGATGTATGTTATGGTTATTTTTATGGAAATTCTTTTTCCTTATTCTTGCTTAAAACCTTTTTAATTGTTTATTTGAAATAATTTTGTTTTAGATAATTGCTGCTCATATATGCTACTTGGTTGCGGAAGCAAGCTTTGAACCATATTCAGACACTGCAAGAATGTGTCTAGTTGGTGCTGATCATTGGAAATATCCACGGACTTATGCCAGTCCAGAGGCTATTCAGGTTTTTGTAGGCTTATTATTCCATAGTCATCGTTATATTGCTTTTAGTTCTAAAATGCCTAATCCACTGTTTAGGACCACATATAAAAATTCCATTCCATCGAAAATATGGAAAAGTTTCGTTTTTCAATTCAATGGAAACAAATATACTTGGTAGTTCTGAAACTATCTAGTTCATTTAATCACTCATATTTCTTAGTATTCATGTGAAACTTTAAAATTCCTATGGAACTTTTTACATTTCCTAATTTTCTAACAAAACACTCATCTCATATTTCTGTTGATGTGTATATGAATTTTTGTGTTACTTAATAAATATTTTGCTTTAGTGTTGATTGATATAATTCTAATTAACTTCTACTACTAGCATATATGTATCAATCTAATTAGGACATCATAATATATAGTTAAACTCTCCTATAAGATAGTTCTTCTAGTTTTCATGTGCTTGTGTGTGAGTAGAACTACTGAAGAAGGTTCAAATTTAATTTCTATTTATAATTCTAAAAAACTCACTATCTTAATTTTTATATGTAGTTGTGGGTGTTGGATATTGATGGGCGGGCCTTGAGCTCATCCTTGGCAGTCGCCTATAACTAGCTTTTGAGGCACAATACAGCAAAAAATTATAGTTTGTTTATTAATATACGGGTGAAGAGCATATAGTGCATATTCTGACATTTTCTTATCTGTACAGAGGACAGAGATATATGAATATTCAAAGATGCTTGGAAACTCTCAGTTTGTCTTACTTTCATTTCAACCATATAAGCTTATATATGCTCACATGTTGGCGGAAGTTGGGAGGATCTCTGATGCATTGAAGTACTCACCTACTTATACATTTGTTATTTTCTGTGAGTAGTTAGCTTTTGTTTCCTCAGCATTACTGTTTAATGTAGGTACTGTCAAGCAGTTATTAAATCTCTCAAAACTGGTCGAACTACAGAGGTGGAGACTCTAAAACATTTAGTTTCGTCACTTGAGGAAAGGATCAAAGCTCACCAACAGGTATTTTACTATCCTCTAATTGTCTCTTTTTGCTTTACTGATACCTATAACTCAAACATTCTTTTATATAGGGGGGATTTTCCACAAACTTAGCTCCTAAAAAGTTGGTAGGTAAATTGCTCAACCTTTTTGATACTACTGCCCATCGTGTCGTTGGTAGTATACCACCAACAGTGTCAGTAGCAAGCGACAATGCTCAAGTTAACGAGAATTACCAGTTACTTGGACCTAGAGTATCGACTAGCCAATCGACATTGGCTATGTCGTCACTAGTACCTTCTCAATCTTCAGAGCCCATAAGTGATCGGACAACTAATAGCAATAGAATGGTAATGCACACAAGAAGTGTTTCAGAACCTAACTTTGGGAGAAGTCCAAGGCAGGTTTGTTTCGATCTATATGTTTTCATTCGCTGTGAAGGACAATTGTTCGTATAGTTTGATTGATTATGTGATTATAGAAAATGAATTAAGTTTTTATAATATGTGCAGGGTCATACTGATTCATTGAAGGAAGCAAGTTCAACAAATGTGGAAGACAAAGCATCAACAATTGGTGGCACATTTGGCTTTGGTAGTTTTGGTTTTGGTTCTCAACTATTGCAAAAGACTGTAGGATTAGTGCTTAGACCCCGACAAGGTCGCCAGGTACTTAAGTTCTTGTTTGACAAAATAAGCCATCATGATACTTGTAAACTTTAAGATTTGTATGCTTTCTTATGGTTGCAATTACTTTCTAGGCGAAATTGGGTGAATCTAATAAGTTCTATTATGATGAGAAACTCAAGAGATGGGTAGAAGAAGGTGTCGAACCTCCATCAGAGGAAGCAACACTTCCACCCCCACCACCAACTACAGTTTTCCAGAATGGAACATCAGATTACCGCTTAAAGAGTGCACTGCAAAATGAAGTTTCTCATACCAATCGAAGTCCAGAATCTAAAAGCCCGAAGATTGTGGATAGTAGTTCAGGAATACCACCGCTTCCTCCGACCTCAAATCAATACTCAACACGTGGAAGGATGGGTGTACGATCTAGGTAAACTTATGTGTCACCTTTAGAATTCATCCTTCTAGATTAGATCATATTTGGCAAAATGATAGCGTAAAAGGAAAGAATAACTGGTGGAGAATTATGCTTGACTAAAATGATTAACTTGGTATACTTTGTATGGCATTTATCGTTATTTTATGTTCTTCTTTAACCTTGTTATTATGATCCTTACTAGTATGGACATAACAGAGGTCTTACTATAGTTATGCACAGACTCATGGCTAAGGCCAACAAAACTATGATATTATTCCTAATTGGTGCATTTTTCAGGTAGCTTTATATTTTGTACTGGGATAGTTGTTACCTGGTTGTCTTCAAGAGAACTAATTATAAAATATGAAACGACTCAGTTACTTCACTTGTTGAGGTGGATTGATAACCTCTACTCTCTGGCAGGTATGTCGATACCTTCAACAAAGGTGGTGGGAATGCAACAAATTTGTTTCAGCCACCGTCTGCTCCATCAGTCAAACCAACAACTGGAGCCAACCCAAAATTCTTTGTTCCCACTCCAGTACATATTGTTGATCATCCCGTTGAGGCTTCTGCAAATGACATGCATGACACATCAACTCATGAAAATCATGCATCCTCTACTTTAAGCGACTCATTCCACTCACCTACACATCAATGTTCTGCTACAATGCAAAGATTCGCAAGCATGGCCGATATCTCTAATCAGGGGATGAGTAATAATGGCTCCTCCTCTTCACACTCACGACGCACAGCATCATGGAGTGGAATCTCTAATAATTCTTTTAGTGATCCAAACAGCGCTGACATAAAACCGTTGGGAGAGGTGTTAGGTATGCTCCCCTCACCAATCATGCCAAGTGACCCTTCTGTAGCACGCTCGTCAATGAGTGGTGGTGGAGATGATCCTCATGAAGTGAAACTCTGATAAATGCTACGACATGTAAATAGAAAATATTTCCATGCAGCCACAGTCCTCAAGTCTCACAAATTATGTCGTGGGGACTTTGGCGAAATGAGATCCCTTATTTTCTCTTTTATCCTATTTGTTATATTTATATATATGAATAGTTGTATTTTAAATGTCAGTTGTCACTTAGTTGTTTCTTATAGAGAAATAGGTTTACCGATCTTGCAAGATGTGATAACATGGACACCTTTAAAAGTTATACTGAAAATAGTATAATTCATTTGTTTATACATTGAGGATTACGATGTGTTAACAAATACAAGGTAATAATTATTGTTAAATGCAATCAAGACTTATTGCTTATAGGGACATGAGATTATATGTTCAGAAGCCTCAGATTGAATCTGCGCTAAATTATGATTTTCTTTTTTAATTCTCAAATCAGATGGTCTGTGTGTTCTTTATCACATAGCATTAATTTATTGTAGGATGCTTGTAAACAGGAAGTGTGAAGGTGAGGGTAGTGCAGTAGTGTGTGAGACGTGTATGTGTGCAAGTTTGAAAAGAGGGTGGATGGTTGTATTTGAGGGTGAGCATTAGTGAAGGAGCGAACACGCTCGTGTTCCTGGAGGGAGAGGGAGGGAGATAACGTTAATATGATGTATGCCTATTAGAGAATGATATTTGAATTGAGGGATCACATACACTGTAAGTGAGGGTGAAATTAAGGGCTTGCTGGCGCTTGGCTAGCAAATTTTAGTACCCATCAAAATTATTACTATGTGCATATGCATATATATATATATAGAATATTTTTGGTTAGTCTTTGTATATCTTTTTTGAAAAAGAGAAAATATTATTGTTGCACCTTAAGTATTAAAAGGGGACGGCCAAACTTTAGTCAATTTCTTTTGACAGTCATTCAATAGCATGAGTAGATGCTTGGCCGGTTTCACTTCCATGCAAACAAAATTAACAATAAGCATTGAGTTCGTTTCAATTAAAAGATGTGAGAAGTTTCTATTTATTGCAATGTCCACCAGACATTCTGCTGTATATGTGTATCGTCCCTATTGAGATGGAGAATGTTACTATGAAAATACCTTAATAGTTTCGAAAAATGCCTCCTCTTCTATCTAGTCTTGGATTTTTCAAAGTAGAGCCATCAATGTTCAGTTTGATCTAATTTTGTGGTGGGGATATCTAGTCCACTTTTAATTAGTCTTAGGTTTACCTAACTTACCAGGATATTTCTCTATAGAAAGCAGAGTTGTTCTCCAGAGATGTCTGATGTTAATAGGAGCATTTTTAAAGAGAACATGGTTTCTGAATTTTTGGGTGTACCAGAGTGAGTGAAGAAAAGTAGTTTTTGCTTGAGTTGATGATTTCAATGAATGCAAAACACATGTGAGATTATTTTAATTAAGACGAGATATTTATGGACACTAAACTTGAGTTGGTGGGGGAAAAAACTTACTCTTTGCTACAGATGTTCCATAGAGTCACCTCCTTCTTTATACTAAGAGCATATATCTGAAAAGAGCTTCTTCATATCATGTAAGAATTTTGCTAGGAGGAGTATGAGATAACTCATGAGCCAAGCCTGGACGCTGATGTACCAAGGTAGTTGTGGCATAATGAGGTTAGATGACTCGGAATTTAGCCACTTTTAAACATATTTGATTGAGACGTTTTCATCCTTCAACCATGCTTAGGTTATGGAATCATTCAGTTTTATTGTTCCAGAAAAAACAACATTGAGTGCGTAAGATGTTTTAGCGAAGTATTTGGGTTTATGCTACTCGAAATGCCTAGTAATCTCTCAAGAACAATACAACGCCTGCAAAAACAACACTATCGTAGGTTCAAGTTTTGTCCTTATTAAGTTGTGTGAGTTACGGAGCTTAATAACTAGTCAATGGAATACCTTTGTTCTTATCATAATTTTCACAATCTAATTAATGCTTAGTGATGTCACCCAATTTTTTAAATTCAAATTCTAACAAATGGCTCTCATAACCACGACATATGGGTAAGACAATTAATTGGCTATTTGTAATCTGTTTTGAATAGTCCTTTTCTATATAATGTTAAGTATTATTTATGAGAATATATTTTTCGATCAATTTGTCATCTTTCTTAATTACATAATTACTGAATGTCACGGACAAACCTCTTAAATCAAACATACTAATGAAGTTGGCTTGTGCATTTGATGGGACCATGACATCAACTTCTGAGGGTTCACCTAAAATGTTTCAATTAAAAAATCCTTAAGAAAAGCAATTCAAGAATTTTATAGAGACTTGCACCTAGTGTTTCATTCATCAATGAGTGGTGTGTTTCATCAACTACAAACATATGATGTCTATGCACTTTATTGGGTGCTTGACAAGGGGTTGTCAATTTCATTGCTCTGGCCTGCATGATTTGTCATATGAAAGCCCGCGAGCCGTGATAGATATGACAACTCCTAGGCTATGATGGCCCTTGATGTAGGAGCAAGAAATCTGACAACTTATTCCAATTCCCAACTCGTGACCAACTAAGTGGAAGGTACATACAACATAAAATAATACAGAATGTATGAATACCTCCAAAAAATAATTGAGCTCAAGAGTTTTGAGCTTCTCTGAGTCACCCGCATGGGAAACACCAATGCAAATTACCTGGCTCAACTAGCCAGCTCTTGCCAATTACAACATTCTCATTGTCATGGTAAGAACACTTACCAATACTTAAAATAATAATACTGTAATCATCTTGCATATCAGCATAGACTGGAGGAAACTCCTCATTGACTACCTCCAGGAAGGTATCTTTCCTACTAATGAAAAATAAAGCAGCCCACCCGAGAAATAAAGAAACTAGGTTACCCTACTACAAGGGATACTCTATAAATGCAACTTCACTCAGCCTCCAATGCTTGTCAGCAGAGGAGGGAACATCTATCCTGCAGCTCATGTGCTCTCACATAGGAGGGATCGCCCTTGAAGGTTAATCTTTGGAAGCCTAACATTTTCGGCTTACTCTTAAGATGGATGCCATAGACTGGATAAGAAAGTGCAAACAATACTATATTTTTTACCAACTCTTAAGAAGGATTCATGTACCTGCTGAGCCTTTTAAGGCATTTTCAGCACCTTGCATCTTCGTTAAGTAGGGGATGGATATAGTGGGACTATTTCCATCTGCGCAAGGATAGAAGTGGAAAATTTGAGGAAATGAGTAAAGGTCGAGCCTCTGACCAAGATCAGAGAAACTGAAGTGCTAAAATTCATGTGGGAAAACATAATCTGCAGATATGGTATCCCTCGTGAAATTATTTTTGACAATGGTCGCCAGTTCCAGGGCTGGAAGATCCAAGACTGGTGTATTGACCTAGGCATCCAACAAAGATTCACCTCAGTGGCCTATCCTCAAGCTAATGGATAGGTGGAGGTCACAAATGTTAGAATATATGATCAGAAAGCCAATTATATTGATCGGGATGTAATCTATTTAATAAACTTGATATAATAAAATATTATTCAATGACCTCGAGATTTGGCATCAAGTGTCCTATGAAAACTTGCACTAAGCATCAAATTCATTTAATGAATGTTGTATTTTATCGACGACAGACGTTGAACGTCTGTGAAGTTTAGTGGGTTGATTAACTAGCAAATCGATTGAACTGACTCGTAGGGATCGTCATATGAAAGCCTTGGAAGCTTGGTCAGTACGACTTGAATCCCTCCTATGATAGTATGGGAGTAGTCCTCAAATTTGAGCAACCATGGCAGTTACGTGCATACAATGACGATATTTTGGATCTGATGAGAGGTGATTGTGTCACAAACATGATCATTATAAGCCTTATGCAGTGCAGTCAGAATAAGGACGGTGGATTTTAAGAAGAGGGCCCATTCCTTGTCAGTATATGACAACGATATCTCCTATGCAATTAGAGACGCGTTTACACCTTATAAACCTGTGGCCACAGTGGTTGGTCGATTAGGAAATGGGTTCCTATGTCGTGCAATTAAGTAAAACGTGGTCTCAAGTATTAAAACATAAATGTTTAATCCAGGATGAGAACCGACAGCAAATTTCATGCCATAAACTAAGACCGAGAGACGATAGATGAAAGGCCGTACAGGCGCATAATATGGGGGCCTAAACATTCACACATATATTCCTAACATACAATTAGACCAATAACTACAAATCTTAGCTCTCTCGCAGTCAGGTACAAATTTGCTACCCAGCTATTTCATTCTCTCTGAAGAACCAATTCCAACACTAACTTAAGGGTCAAAGGGCCATTGCTAGAAACCTCCCCAACTTGGTACATTTTGTCTCTTTTGCAGGCTTAGCTGCGTTCGCTAAAAAAATGCCATTGCTTTGGAGCAACAAATACACAAAAATCCATCACTAAAATACTTTAAATATTCATTATTGTTCTTTTCTAAACAACACTATATATATATATATATATCTACATATTTATTGGAAAAATATACTACAATTAATTAGCAACTAAAAATATACATTATTTTACATTTAGGCCCAAATATCCTATGTATTTACCAATACCTAAAACATGTACTCCTCACATTGTTTTTGTCAAATTATTGTGGGACTGATGATGTAGTTTTATAAGAACACAGATTCTTGATTATCCAATCCCATAGTCTCCGGCAACACCCTCCCTCTAATCTTACATCTTCAACTTCCTAAAACTAGTGAAGGTTTTTTCTATCCAAGTCAAAGTAACAAGAGTTGAAGGCTTGATTGAAGCCTTTTGACTTCATCTATATGTGTGTCTCTGTGTGTGTGTGGATCCCACTTGAATAAATGCTCCAATTATAAATGTTAAGGTTTAGTTTTTTCTTCACCAGATGATCAATGCCCAAGTGGGATTTTAAATATATACATATATATATATATATGATGGTAGGAAACAATGTGCATTAAACAATGGTTAATCGAGTTATATATATGATGAGCATCAAAGTTCTTCATAGTTAAGGAATTAACATATGCAAATGGGAATCCTTATTTGTTATAGACTCATATCGCAACACTCTCTTATCCATTGCAGATAAAAAAATTTGAACAGTTTGTAAATTTTAAACTCTTTTATTTTTAACGACGCATCTTTTTCAAAACAAAATCGTACATACAAAACAAATGGAATAACTAATACAAGCCCACATAAAAATATCAGTGGCTATCCATGTCATCAAAAGTCCGGCAATATAGTCAACTCTGAGAACGGGACGGATTCTACCGCCAACAGGTTTACAAAAAATTCTTGTTCGAATTAAGTTTGATCGAATCATTTAAATTATAAAAATAATTATATTATATTTGTTATGTGATTGATGACTTTTCTTAAATTATACATCAATCAAATAATAAATATATTATACTTAATATATAATTTATTTAAATTTGATCAAATCGAGTCTAAATTAGAATTTATCGCGTCCACCTCCACCCACACTCTCCCAAATAAAACCCCCGCCATCCCAAATTTGTTTATTCACTAAATCCACTAATAATAATAATCAAACAATTATTAAGGGAAGAAAATGGCAATTACTCTGAAATTCCTCTCTCTCTCTCTCTCTCTCTCAAAACTTGTCTCCCTCAAATTTCCTGCTGCAAATAAAGGCACACACCAACCGCCAGTCTCCTCCCACACGCATTACACACACACACACAGAGACAGAGAGAGGGGAAATGGGAAGGGTGTTACTGAGTTTATTGGGGTGGTGGACAGTAGTAGTAGCAGTAGTGTGTGAAGGGAAGGGGGAGGGGAGTGGGAGGAGGAACGCGTACGCTACGATGATGTACATGGGAACTCCAAGGGACTACGACTTCTACGTTGCGACACGTGTCATGTTGAGATCCCTCCAGCAGCTTAAGGTTGATGCTGATCTCCTCGTCATTGCCTCCATGGATGTCCCCCTCCATTGGATTCAACCTCTGTAAGTACACTCTCTTTTGTTTTCTATTTTGGAGAGACAGAAATCTGATTTACCATAATTATATGAATACTTTCTTGTTATTATAATTAAAAGTATTCCTTAAAATTACAAATATTATAATAAACACTCTTTGTCATAGATAGAATGTATTTACTATAATATTTGTAATTTTATAAGATATTTATAATTATTACGAGAGAGTTTTTTTAATTTTACGAAGAAATTATATTATTGCATGCAGTTTACCCAATATAAAAACACGAATAAATAAAAAAAATCAAAATATTTAAAAAATAAGCTTACTAGCTAATGCTTTGAAGTTATTAAAATCTGGGGGTCATTTTGTCTTTTTTGCAAGTCCTTTTACCTACTACTACTATTATTATTATTATTATTATTATACTATTTAATACCCAATATTTGTATATTAATTATTGCCATCCAATATGTTATATTTAAATGAGGAATTAATATATTAACTCAATTATTTATTTACTCCTCTTACACTTAAGCCAAATTTTGACGTGGTAGAAATAATAAATGATACAAAATTTGGCCAATCAAGAACCGACACCAGTAATCTTTTCCACACATATATATATATATGTAAAATGGCATTTTACAAAAGTACCCTTGAGATTAAAACAATACAATCACCTTTTATATTTTTTATTTTCTTTTTTAAAAATTCAGAATAACTCAACACACTCAACACACTCGTCCGTCCATTAATCTAAATTCGAATTCAAGACCTTTTCCAAACCCAAATTAAACAGCTGAGCTGTCCCCTAAAACGACATATTTTTTAATAATATGAAAATGGATTTTATCTAAAAGAATATCAAAATTCAGAAACGAATACATCTCATGGGGATGGTGAAAAAGTAATGGTTGTGGTTGAAATTATGTAAAAATGGATGAAGTGTGCGTGGAAATTAAAGCAGCACTTTGGTTGATGTTTATCTTAACACAGAAGTTGAGGATATGCTTTTGGCTTTCTGTTTAAAAAGGAGAGAAAAGAATATGCTTTGGTGTAATTAAATAATCGGAGAGTTATATTTTGTTTTTTTTTTTCAGATTTGATGTAGTTACGCGTGTGGATCTCTTATTTTCTGAAAAATTACATCTGATATTCAAATGTTCGTATCTGTCTATCTGATAGATTTTCCTGTTAGTCAAAATTCAGTGAATTTGTTCAATGTAATAAGAAAAAACTAAATGAAAACTGATGTTTAGCCTCGATTTACTTATTGCAGATCAAATATTTTTTTCCTTACTAAACTACCAGAGTGAAGATATATATCCGTACTAAGGTGTGAAGATGTATAAGGGTGTTTTGATCATAAAAAGATTTATTTGACCTGTAATATATTAGAAATAAGTCAATTGGAGTAAATATAAATTTTTGTCCTATTTTTCTGGTAATATCAACAAATATGGTGAATCTTGGCTGACGAAAACAAATCTCAAGGGCACTAGATATAATTCTCCAAACCACAGAGAGTCTACATGTAATTAACCAAACTTCAGGGGAGGTGAATGTGATTATCCCTTAAATATTAATTGTTGTATACTCATTTTTGAAAAACTATGAGTATGTGGTGATTGTTTATATTAGGGACGATATACAATGTATCTAGTGTAATAAAAATTTGACCTTCATTTTCGTCTGTGGTGGTGTTGTATATCGGTGTGCATAATTTGATTTACAGGTCAAATTGAACAGAAATTGAAATTTTGAATCGATATTTAATTTACATATATTGCACTCGATGTCTAATACATGCACTAGATATATATAATCAAATAATTGTCACATAATCTCGATTAAAAAATATTTATAATTATATCAAATTTTAATCAATATTTAAGAGGCATTGATTCTCTATAGCTATGATGAGTTTGGGATAGATTCCAAAGCAAAAGAGTGGTGGGAAATTTGGTCCACCTTCTTTCTATAATGATTTGTTTGGAATTGCATTAGAATGTAAAAGAAGAGAGTGTTCAATTCGGTTAATCGAATTGAACTGTAATTAATATTTTGATTAATAAAAAATTTGATACGTCGAAATGGCGTACCAAAACTTTTTTCCATTCGATTCAATTGAAAACTGAAAAATTGAATATTATTAAAAAAAGAAAGGAAAAAAAAACTGTCATTTTTATAATTTTCTCAATTACTTTAATAATTTTTACGTGTTAATTAAGTTTAAAAGTAAGTAGAAATTAAATTATATTATATATATACTTGTAAAATTTAAATGTAATTTATATATATTAATATATTTTACAGAGTTATAATATATAATGTATATTTTTTAAATTTTGGTTATATGGCGGTCGGTTCAGTTAACCGAATCCAAATCAAAAAAATTCGATTCGATCGGTTTTCGGCCGATTAATCGAATTTTGAACATCTCTAGAACAGAGCTATCTAGACTATTAAAGCTAGACAATTTTGCAAATTCTATAAAAATCTCGAGCCATCAAATTTGTCGATCCAAACACAACCCAAAAGAATTTACTGACTTTGCATGCTAGCAGAATAAGTGAAATTGTGAAAGATGCATGGTTTTGCAGAGTTAAATGTTGTGACAAGAAGAATTTTTTCAGCATTATCCTTTGTGATTTCTTTACTTGTAGGAGATTGCATGTGCCCAAATAAACCTAAATAACTTGTATAATATGTATTCTTGAAATTTCGAGTATGTGTTCTTGATCAAAAAGAGGTGGAATCAGCATAAAATATGCTCTGTCATCCAAGAAATGTACATTCTATTAGGCAGAAATTTTAGTTAGCTGATGATCATGTATGAGAAATTAAGGTTGCAAGCTTTGGAACATATTGATTAGCTCTATGGATATGAAATGTTTTTCTTCGGTTTTGTTGCTTGATTTTTTGGCGCAGAGAAGGAGAAGACGGGGCTAAGGTGATGCGAGTCGACAACATAAACAATCCGTACAGCACTCAATCCAATTTCGATTGGAGATTTAAGCTAACGCTCAACAAACTTTACGCTTGGAAGCTAGTGAACTACGAGCGTGTTGTCATGCTTGATGCGGACAACCTCTTCCTCCAGAAGACCGACGAACTTTTCCAATGTGGGGAGTTTTGTGCAGTCTTCATCAATCCCTGCATCTTCCACACCGGCCTCTTCGTGTTGCAGGTGTTGACATTGTCTCCATTTCAGCTTTCTGCTTACTTTCAAGATGTTTTAAGAGAGTTACAAGCCCACCTAAACATCCTCTTAACAGAGTGTTTCTTTGTAGCTGGATGATTCCTAAGACACTGCATCTCTTTTCGTTGTAACCTCGTGTATTTTGCAATGCAGCCATCGTTGACGGTGTTTGATGACATGATCCATCAACTGGAGGCAGGAAGAAGTAACCCTGACGGTGCTGATCAAGGATTTATCGGGAGCTACTTCCCTGATTTACTTGATCAGCCGATGTTCCATCCTCCACCAAACGGAACAAGACTTGAAGGGACATACAGACTTCCTCTGGGCTATCAAATGGATGCTTCATATTATTGTAAGCGCATAATGCCGCGATCCCATGATGTTGATGTACTGTCTTGACCATATATTCTCATTTCTTACCACGTGGTGTCTTTATTTGGCTCAGATCTCAGGCTCCGGTGGAGTGTTCCGTGCGGGCCTAACAGCGTTATCACTTTCCCAGGAGCTCCGTGGCTAAAACCATGGTACTGGTGGTCGTGGCCTGTTCTCCCTTTAGGCATCCAATGGCATAAACAACGCCTACAAACTCTAGGGTAACTTCGGTTTAATATTTCTTCACATTCTTTTGATGTTATCACGACATTTTAGCACCAAACAACGAGTATTAAGCTACGCCAGCACAGTACAAGTCCCACAATTCACGTTGCTTGATTCTCACTGTTTCATATTTTCATATCAATATGTATAAGAATTATCCAAAAGTATATATGCACCAATAAGGTCAACTTACTCTTCAGCTATGCAATGATCTAATCAATCAAGTTTTTCAACAGATACAGTGCAGAAATGCCAATTGTATTCATTGAAGCTGTATTCTACTTGGGAATAATAGCCGTGGCACGTCTAGCACGGCCTAATTTATCCAAGTTATGCTATCGTCGGATCTTGTTCTTGCAAGCGGGCTTGAAACTGATCGCAATATGGTCGATTCTTGCTGCCTACGTAGTCCCTTTCTTCTTTGTCCCCCACACGATTCATCCACTTATAGGCTGGAGTCTGTATTTGCTGGGGGCCTTCTCACTTTCTTGCGTAGCCACAAACGCGTTCCTACTACCAACACTGCCAGTTCTAGCTCCATGGTTCGGGATCCTGGGATCCCTCTTCGTAATGGCCTATCCTTGGTACCCGGACGGCGTTGTGAGGGCCCTTTCCATTTTTGGGTACGCGTTTTGCTGCTCGCCTCTTCTCTGGACGTCGTTGGTTAAAATCATGTCGTCCCTTCAGGTTTCCCTCGACAGGGAAGCTTTCTTGCCTAGATTAGGGGAAAATTCATCGCCTGCCGGCTTCAACAAGTTGTACTGAGATGAAGATTGAGGACCAGTTCCTTGTTCAGCCATATTTTGGAGATCAAACCAGCTTGATGCAGCTGTCTATACACTTAAAGCAACAGGGATTCTTTCATTTATGTGAGTGACTGAATGAAGAGCTGATCATTTCATGATTGACTGGTTCTCTTCCTTGAAATTATTACATATAGAAACAACCTTGTTTTCTGAATTTTTGCAACTTATTTCCCCATGCCTTCGGACATTGTAGTCTCAGGTAATAACCATAGTAGTTGGGGGAGTATTCGAGATGATGTCTCATTAGTAAAACAAGTTTAAGGTTATTACAAACAAATCCAATTTTTGATCATGCTAAGCCAGTATATATACAGTAGTACAGCTGATTTTAATTTCTGACAATTGCTCTTTAGTTTTTTTTTTTTTTTTTTTTTTTTCCCATACATGATCTATGATGTTTCGTGCATGCTCCTTGATGATTTTCTGCACATGGACGATAAAGGTATCGTCCAAATACCATAATCACTTTTCTTAAAATTGATTATCACATAATCAATTATACTATGGGTATGACTTAAAAAGAGTCAAATAATCAAAGGGACGAACCTGAGTAAATTTTACGTGAGAACTAAAATTGAGAAAACTTTCAACTTTAACGGGATACAATAAGACAAAATCATAACAAATAGGACTAAACTGAAAAAGATCCTAACATAAGGGACCAAAAATATATTTTTTTTCTAAACTCAATTAGTTAGAAGTCACCCTTTTAAATTCTTCAAAAGCATTTCAAAATTTAATACTATTGATAATTTTTATTTGAAATTTCATGATACTTTTTCTTTCATAAATATATATAGTTTTTGAAGTTTATGTTAGTATTTTATATATTATTCTAATGCTATTTATTTTAAATTTTAATACCTAATAGATTAATCTTTTCAATATTTAAAATAATTTCTAACAAATTAAGCAAGTAGAAATATCATTTATTTATTTACTTTTTTTAGTTGGATATATTTACCATTAATATCCAAATAGTTTAGAGGTATTAGAATTTAGAACTCTTAAATAATCTTTTTTTTATAGAATTTTATCTTTTAAAAATAATTCTGATTTATTATTTAAAATATTACTTAAGGATATAAAAATCTTTTCACAATGGAAACATACGAGAAGAGATTCATACTTTTATATACAGTATAGACATATACTTTATTATTAAAATGGATGGGCTTTGATATTTTACTTTTTTTGGTCTGTTATTTTGTATTTTTTTATATTTAATTTAATTTTTTTTATTAATTACTCAACTTCACACTCTCATGCTATTTTTAGATAGTTATTTTTTTCTTATATTTCCATGAATCTTTTTTTTCTCTCTAATATTATTCCATTATTTATTTTTTCCCACTTCCTTATTAATCTATTATCAATTTACTATTTTGTATATATATTATTAAACAATGAAAATTTTATAAACATATCTTTATTACAAATAAAATTAAAGAATTATGCACGCATGTAGAAAGTGCCACAGATTACTAGTTATATATTAAGTGTGAGGCCATTAAAATAATTAACTTTGATTGTCAGAATACGTGTTTACTAAAATATCCTTAAATATAATTATTTTTATAACTAATCGTATCTTTTAATTAGTTATTTTTATCAATATTTTTTTTGTCTACACACATTTCGAATTAATTTTTTTAGTCGTTTTAATAAATTATTTATTTTATCTTCTTTCTCTTAATTTAAATAACAAATATATATAATAAAAAATTAAAATATATATATGTGTGGAGCGTGCTCCGACCACTGACTTTTTTTTTTTAATTTTTGCATCTTCTTAAGAAGTCAATCCCTCATTCATTGACAAGATATCCTAGGAATTTGCCACTACGAACCCCAAACATGCATTTAGCTAGGTTTAATTTCATTCCATACCTTTGCATGATTTGAAAAGATTCTCCCAAATGAATTAAGTGCTCTTATTCTTTCATATTTTTACTAACATATCATTCACATATACCTCCATAGTTTTACCAATCAACTCTTTGAATATGAGACTTATGAGCCTTTGGTACGTTGCAACTGAATTCTTAAGACCAAAGAGCATATGACCAAATAACAGTGGATCCCATTTTTATTAATAAATGAAGTCTTAATACGATCCTCTTCGACCATAATAATCTAATGGTACCCCTGAAAGTCATCCATCATACTTAGCAAAGCGCAACCTACTATAGAGTCCATCAGTTGATCAATTCAAGAGAGTGGATAGGGATATCTTGGGCATGCTTTATAGAGATTAGTGAACTCTATGCGCATTCTCCATTTTCCCTCAGGGTTTGGCACAAGTACCACATTTGCTAGCCATCCAGTTTACTGAACCTCGATGATATATCCAACAACTAGTAATTTATTAACTTTGTTTTCAATGATTTGATTCCTTTTTTCCCCAAAATTCCTTCAATTCTACCTGATAGGTTTTGCATTGGGATCCATATTTAATCTGTGTTCGATACTTTATAGGTTGATCCCTTGAAAATCAGATGTTGCCGTTGCGAACATGTGAACATTCTCTCCTAGGAAATCAATCAACATCATATCCATATTTGAAGGAACCTGACTTCCTATTCCTATTGCTATGTTAGAGTTGCCCAGAATAAGCTCCATAACCTTATTGTCAGAGGGATCCATCCTCTCCACCTTTTTCTTAAAGTCTTACTCAACCTCGAAATCTAATTGTCTTCTTTCTACTTTATCCTTAACCAATTTTGTTTTTAATTGAACTTGTTTTTATCGAAGTACGATTGCACTTTCTAGCTAGTTTGTGTTCACCTTTCAATTTATCCTCAATCTCATAGGAATTTATCGGTGAGAATTAGGTCTTTTTTGTTAATGTTGTTGGTAAATTAAATCTTGTGAACATTCTCAGGGTTATTCATTAATTAGGGAATTAGCCAATGCAAGCTCCTTGTCTGACCAAAAGGTAAGAAAAAATAAGGTCGTTAAGTTGTACCAATGACTATAACTAATTTATTTGTTCGAACGATTATCATTTTTTGATCAAGGACCAATAGTGGAATCAACCATAAACCTGACTTCAATCTGAAAGTTTTCTCCTATATTTATCTGTTCACTCTAATTTCATCTTTTTAATTCAATCACAATCAAAATCCCCATTTTTTATTTTATTCATAAAAATCAACTTATAACCAATCTTTGATAAATCGACCCTAGTCATTACTATCGCAAGATTGTTTGTAGAAAATTCTTTTTCGTGGTTTTGACACTCATTAAAGTGGAGGACCATACCTCTCTCAACCACCCACTCTTTAAGCAATCTTCTCAAATTATTTCGTGATATAGTAAACAATTTAGTGTTTCAGGTGGGTTAGCAAAGTGAGTACGCAACGGACCAGCAACTATTTGTTTTCCATGTCCCCCTTAGGAATTACCGGAAGTCTCATCCATGCTCTGTGTACTCAAAAGAACTAGAGAATTTTTGCACAAACGGTGCCAAATGTCATATCATAAAATCATGATATATGTTTAAGGTATTTTATATTGGTCTAAAGATATTCTACCGCTCCAATTGGTTTAGGAAACTCCCAATGGTATGTGAAAAACCTGCAAAACAGGACAATGTTAGGGCCTAGCCTAAAGGAATTCCGACAAAAGCACTCTGATGCTCAAGCTAGTTTGAGTTTAAGCTCTCAAACAAAAATAAAATAATAGTTGGGGTAACCAAAAATATACCTGAAGCTGAGGTGCCCATATTTATAAATGTTAGTTGGATTGTACGATTCCATATCCACCCTAGGCCGAAAACATGATCAACAGTGTATAGTGGGCCACACATATCCGTATAACTCGACAAGAAGAAGTCCAAGCAGACAAAGGTTGTCGTACTATTGATACGGTTAAAATAGGCAAGACCCAAGATATTAGAGAGAGGCTCAAAATATCCAAGAACGAGCGAGGCCCGAAAGAGTTCAAGTAATAAGTCAGCAAGAGATGTTTACGTGTCGTCATCGCCTGGTGGATAGATGTCGTCTGTACGAGTGGTCTTCGATATACATCCCCCGAGCCATTATCAAAGTCAAGGTAACTATTCACGCATTATCCCCAACTTTGATATATTATCCAGACATAAATTTATACTTTTTACCCGACCTAACTTGAACGTCAGAATGCTTATGTCGGATCAAATCCAACACTCCTTTTCTATGCAGGCTTGAAGTTCATTCTCAACCTCCCGAGCCTAGAAGTTAATGATCAATGACTTCTGGAGATCGGACCCCATCAATTACCAAAAGTAATTGTAGCCTACCAGTGCAGGATGAATGTGATTTTTATTACGTTCGAAGATCCCACAAATATATTTATACTTATACAATTTAAAAAAAAAAAATCAACATGGAGCCCAATTATCATGTATCAAATCGATCCATTCAAGAAAATTCTTTTAAAAACCTTGAATCATAATATCATAGACTGAAATGAAGGTCTCTCACTAATGTTGAAAACCTCTAATGAAGTTCTCTAAATATCACCACATCACAAATACTCAATAATTGTACGCATACCATATCGGCAAATTATTACCCCCTGATTGAGGGGCTACTTTTAGGACAATGCCCTCGTGAACTTTGACAAACTTTTTCCACCAACCCTACCCCTCCTATTACAGAAAAACAAACACTCATCTCCATCTCCGGACCAATCATGTGCGGCCCATTTTCCTATTGCCAGCCAATCATCATTCATAAAGAACCTCATCAGCCCCAATTCTGGGAAGGGCTTTTTGGTCATAAAGCAAAAAGTGATCCAAATTATTTCATTGTCAAGAAATAACCAGTACATAACTGTTGGCTTTCTATCTAACGTTCAGAAACTCTGACAATGTTTTTAATATGGCGGGCCCACTTACGGTGGCCACACGATAATGTAAAAATATAAAAAAAAAAATATTACAAAATTAATTAATGTTTTTAGCCATTCCCCCACCATAATCCACCACCGGAACATACACAATTTTTAATTTAATATCACTTAGTAATTATGATTTAGAGGGTGGTTGGTTAGATTTATTTAAAATATTTTATAACCTCCGGTAATTTTTATAAGATGTGTTAAGAATTTAATATGTTAATTTTATTTTAAAAATAAAAGTTTAAAATATTTGAATAAATAAAATTTCAGGCTTATAAAATATTAGAATGTTATTATTCGAATTTAATATCATATAAATAGATACTTTTTTTTGGGGGTCGTTATATCAAAGGTTACGCGTCAAGTACAATCATGTACAAAATTTATACGAAAATAAAAAGAAGTAATTTTTTTGTGAAATGTGTACAAATATATTAAAAAGTAATGATTTGGAATAATTAGTATCGCTTCATTATGTTAATGAAAATAAGATAATTAATCGTAATGTATCTACCATTATTTCAAAATTTGATGAAAAAATTATTTTCTATTTAATAAAATTAATATTATGTTTTGGTTACCGTTTATTCATAATTATTTTTTATCGATACTAGATATAAGAAGTATTAAAATTTAATAACAATTAAAACGATATTAAACTTTCATCTTCGACATGTTAAAAATCGCTAAAACCATTAATTTTGCGAACGAAATGGCTAATAACCCATTATCTAAATAAAAAAAGAATTCCAATAGGAATAAATATTTCCCAACATAAACCATACCAATTATTGATGCAGAATGGAGTTGGGAATGGCCATTTCCATTCTCACTCCATTTCTGCGTACCAATCACCTCTTAAATAACAATTTCTATATTTAAACAAAAATACCCACATATATATATATATATATTTTTTATATGTATACTTGAAAATAAATTAAATTACTCGATAACTTTCCATCTTCTGATAAATTTTAACATAAATGAAAAGAAAACTCTTTTTGCCACTCTTTTTGCCGCAAATTTGATATATAGCAAATTTTATGTACGTAGATCTTTATTACATAAAAATCTTGCTACCTTAATCAACTCTACTCCATGCCCAAAATTTATGAGATATATATATATATATATAAGTTTTTCTAAAAATTCTTATATATATAAAGTTTATCGAAATCAAATTAATCCCGTATCAAATTAATTCTATTACGAATTATTTTTTTTTGAACTGTACAACAAAATAATTAATTAAGCCAAATTAGATTCGAATATAATTTCTCTATAAGTTTTTCCTTTTTACATTTTCTTTAAACAAAAAAAAAATTCTCATAATTTCATCACATGCCAACTATCAATTTATGCATGCGTAGACATATGGAATCCATTTGCTTCACTTTTTAACAAAACATATTCTCTCCCTCCATACTTCCTCACCAAAACCAAATAGATGTCCCCCAAAAATATGACCGTTACAACTTCTAAGCCCTACTCCCCCCCCCCCCCCCCCCAATTCTAGCCCCCCCCCCCCCTCCACACACACATACTATATATATATATATATAGTCCTCAATGACATTCCTCGACAAATTCCAAGAAATTCATCAAATTTCTCATCAATTCAGCAGCCACAGATTCTGCTCTGATCACAACTCCAAATGCTATTTTGATGGCTTCTTTTATATTCACATTCTTTCTCTGCTCTTTTTCTTTACATGCATTTATTTCTGCAGCCTCTAATTATCACACTACTTCTACTCTCAGCAGCAGCAGCAGGCATTCCAGCAGCCACCG
>NC_026146.1:11781583-11820933 GCF_000512975.1 Sesamum indicum | reverse complement strand
CCGCCACAAATGGGTCGGCCCCTCCGGCCACCGCCTCATCCGTGTCGACGTTCATGGCCTCGGCGACTTTCGCTCCGTCCAGGCTGCCGTAGATTCTGTCCCGGAGGGTAACCGGAAGAATGTCCTCATTCAAATCAGTGCGGGCTGTTACATGTAATTACACCAAATATACTTCTTTTATTATTATTTTCTTTTTCTAATTTAGAAAATGAAAAAAAAAAATGAGTCGAGAAAAAAATACGTGCATGTATAATCACTTGCATGTTAGTTCATGCAGCGTTTATCGCATTTTACCCCTCTGAAAATACTAATAAGCACAAAACTCCTTTAGTTAACACAAAAAATGCAACGCGATATTTCTCTAAACTCTTTTAAAGAGACGTTCACTGTCTCCCACGTCAGGAAGTTGCATCGTACTTTTTCATTTCTAGGGAGATTTCTTGCGGTCTATTAATATTTTCACAAATGGGCCTAATGTATTCACGTGGGATGTGTGTGAATATTAATGTACAGTTCAAAAAAAGTAATCAATTACACGACAAATATTGCATTTGTTTTTCACAAGAAAGTTAGAAGTGCAAATACATAAACCATTGGGATGAATTAATAGTTACATTTATTAGTTAATATTAAAAATGCATGTGTACGTAGTAGTTAACGAAACTAAAGAGGTGTTGTGGTGGACAGAGAGAAGGTGACGGTGCCGGCATCAAAGCCGTACATTACGTTCCAAGGGGAGGGAAGAGATGTGACCGTGATAGAATGGCATGACAGGGCGTGTGACCGAGGACCCGACGGCCAGCAACTCCGTACCTATCACTCCGCCTCTGTCTCCGTCTTCGCACCTTATTTTTCTGCCAGAAATATCAGCTTTAAGGTAATTTAATTTTATATTTTGTAAAAATATTAGGTATTTTTTTAATTATAATATTACCCAATCAAAAATAGCAGCAGGTACATTATATTGAATAAATATATTATATAATTTTTATTAAAAAAATGTGTATATATTAAATGAAACGAAAGATGAATGTAATAAAATTTAAAATAGAGTCAGTCTATTCAATTTTTTTGTCACTTTTCCCACAAACATACGTAGCTACTTTACGTGTTGTCCATGTCTGTCACTATCGTTTGGTTCTAAAAAATTAATTTGAAAGAGATTTTATATCGAATATAAATATTACAATTTTCTAATGATAAATATATATATTTTGATGGGCTGTAAGCATAATTTTGAAATTTTTTATGATTGGCTTTGAATGAAAAATATTGACGTTAGTAAAAAAAATTATATAAATTTTTAATTTTATCTCTTATTTAATATTCTTAAGTATATTTTTGTATTTAAAATGGGATAAATGTAATATATATATATATATATATGTGAAGTGAGGTTACATTATTATATTTTTTCTTATAAATTCAAGATTAATATATAAAAATATTAAATGAGGATTAAAATTAAAACTTTATTTAATTTTTTTTTTGCAAAGGTCAGTATTTTTCATCCAAACCCTAACGAAAGATGATCAAGTGTAAACAGTGAATTTGGGTGTAACTGTAATTCGAAAACTTTTTTTAGGGGAAAGTATAATTTCGCATTTTCAAAAGGGGTCTAAATGTAATTAATCCCACATATATGTATAAATATTATGCCAAGATAATATCTCAAGTAACAAAAATTTTATTTTGTCGTAATATAATTATTATTAATGACAATAATGGTGTACAAAATTATTACAACAGACAATGTGTGCAACGTATTTGAAATAATCATAAACATATATGTATGTATACGCAGAACACAGCACCGGCGCCAATGCCGGGGATGCAGGGATGGCAAGCGGTGGCGTTCCGAATATCGGGGGACAAGGCATTCTTCTCAGGGTGTGGGTTCTACGGCGCACAAGACACTCTGTGCGATGACGCCGGTCGCCATTACTTCAAGGAGTGCTATATTGAGGGTTCTATAGACTTCATTTTTGGCAATGGCAGATCCATGTATAAGGTAAATATTATCTATAGTTTTTAATAATTATAGATTATACTTTATTTAGCGGATATTTGTAATTTCTAGTTCCACACATAATTTTTTATTTAAAAAAAAACTAAAATAAAAGGCAAAAGTATATATAAAGTTTTGAATTTTTGCATGGATGCGTAATTATTAAAATAGAAAATTTATGACGGTCCTATTTCTTTTTAATTTTTCGCTATTCAAACTACAATCAGAAATATTTTGAATATTTATTTATATTTTCATAAAAGCACATAATTCAGTGTTTTAACTTATTTTTATTTATCTTTTTACCTAATTGAGTCAAACATGTTTTTTCTCCCTCTATTTATAAATATGAATACATCCCTCTTTTTTATTAATATCATCAGATTTTGTGAATTTTAATTAATAAAAAAATTTATTTATTCGATGAAAACAAATCTTAAGATACCAGATGTAATTTCTTAAATATGGAGTGTAGTTGTCCGGGGACAATAAAACCAAACATGGCGCGCTTGTGTTATTGTTTTGAAAAAGTGAAGGAGATGGAAGAAAAAGCTGTTTTTGGGTATTGTCGTTTTGTCTTATGTTGCTTGGTGTTTAGCATCTTTTTGGAATGAGGGAGAAATTTGAAAAAAGCGTGTTTGCTTTTTCTTGGCTTTCACAGCTTTTCACGCTTTCTTATGTACGAAAAAGTTTGAAATTGGGATTCCAAAAAAAATAAACAATTATGATAATTATGTGTGAGCATAAAAGTAAGAATTTAGCTGCACATTGCTTCCTAATCATTCTCCCTATTGTGTGCCCACCTTTTCATCCCCTTTTCTTCTATCAATACAAATTCTTGATTTTATTTTTTTTTTTGAAAGGAAATTTCTTGATTTTACCAACACCCCTATTCTTTTCATTAATTTTTAATATGAATATTATAATGAAGGGATAATTACACCTGTATTCTCTAATTTATAGTCTGTTTATACAGATCATTCATATATTTTATGTAATTATATATGTATTCATCATAAATGTCAATATTATTTACACAAACCAACCTTATTTTTTGAAAAACTACACATATACACTCCAAAAACGTCAACATCATTACATAAACTGCCCCTACTTTTTGACTACCAGGTGTGGTTTCTGTAGTTATACAAAAGAGGCAGGAGTTGTTTTGTGTGAACAAACTATAGATTACGAGGTGTAAGTATAATTATCCCTTTGAAATTAATTCCAGAGTGTTTTGGTGCAATGGTTTAAGGCCACATTGCATTTATATATGCGGAGTGGATCTATCTAGAAGAAAGTCTTATGTTTGTATCTCATCGTGTGCAAAATTTCCTCTGGCTAGCGACAATCACAAACAGGGATTATTCTCGGTCCGGTAGACTCGAGAACACCTTGTGGGAAAACTTAGCTATTACAACTAATACAAGATACGTGTATAAAAATTATATCAATTATTTCTTAAAAGCTAATTGATTAGACATAATAAATTTCTACTATAACAATCGTAATTCCTTTTTCTATTATCGGAAGAAGGTGGTACGTCGACAACACGTATAGTTTACTATTTATGCTAATGAGACGTAGTTTAATGGATAAAATTGAGACCGCACAGGCCATGATTATAAAACCATGAGTTCAAATTTCATCACTGTGTGGTCAGTTGTTTTACTTTAATAGTAATTACTCGTCTATTTTAATAATAGTTGTTAATTAATTAAAAATATTTGATATTGATGATTACTATATCAATTATTACAGTTGTTAGGGTTTGAGAGCATAATATAATTATAATCAATTTATTCGAATATATATATATATATATATATAATTTATTTATTTTAATGGGAATGTGTTTTATTTTGCAGGACTGTGAGCTGCACTCAATAGCAACTAGATTTGGGTCAATTGCGGCGCAAGATAGAAATATAGATGATGAGAAGACCGGGTTTGCTTTCGTGAACTGCAGGGTGACGGGCACCGGCCCACTTTATGTGGGCCGGGCTATGGGCCAATACTCAAGGATCGTTTATGCCTATACATACTTCGACGACGTCGTTGCTCATGGAGGCTGGGACGATTGGGACCACGTCAGCAACAAGAACAAGTAAGCCTATATTTTAAATCAAAAATTAATTAGGAAATTCCAAAAAAATTAATATTAATTTTAATCATAACAATTTGGAGAGGTGTTTGGCTAAATTTAAAATATCTTATAACTTTGTATAATTTATAAAATATTAGATTTTTTTTCAAGAATAAGCTTTTAAAGTATTTGGATAAAATAAAATTATGCAGCTTATAAGCTGATAAGTATCATAAATTCCGTAAATATTATGACTAGAATTTTAAGGATTAATTATACTTAGACCCCTTTGAAAATTTTCAAAAAAAAATTGAAATTATATTTGGAACCCCTCAAAAAATTCTTCGTCTATTAAGATTTGGATGAAAAATGCTAACATTGGCAAAACAAATTACATAATTTTTTAATTTACGCTTCATTTAATATATTCATGTATATTTTTATACTTATAAAGAAATAAATGTAATATCTATGTATAGATTGAGGTTAACATCATTATATTTTTTCGCTATAAGTATAAAATTATTACACGAGAATATTAAATGAGGGTAAAATTAAAAATTCATGTAATTATTTTGCTAACTTCAGTATTTTTTATCGAAATCCTAATAAGAAAGGGTCAAATGTAAACTATAAATTTTTGGATGAAGTGTAAATATAATTTTAGAACTTCGTTAGAGATAGTATAATTTCATATTTTTCAAAAGGATCTAAGTGTAATTAACCTAAATATAAAAAATAAATTAAAAATTTACATACATATTGATTGTGCATCAACCGTTAGTCGCCATAAATTACTTGAACTTCAAAGACAAAAAGAAATAACCATAATAATAATAATGTCTAATTCAGTAACTGAGATCCCATGATCTTAAAGATTATGGGTTCGAACCTCGCTTTATGCGTGGTGCGTTGTGTCTACTGAATAATAGATCTGTTGTTTATACTGTAATAATAGGTGTTGATTAGATTTTATTTATATGATATTATTAATTACAATCGATTTATTTCAATTAATAATAATTTATTGCTCTAATTATTTTAATAATAATAATAATACCACGCAGGACTGTGTTTTTTGGAGTGTACAAATGCTATGGGCCTGGAGTTGGAGCAGTGAGAGGAGTATCATGGGCCCGAGAGCTGGACTATGACACGGCCCATCCATTTCTTGCCAAGAGTTTCGTCAACGGAAGACATTGGATTTCACCTTCGGATGCTTAGGCCTTCACGTGCTCGAGACGTGTCCGTGTGCAATAAGTGTTCGACACCATACTGAATGATTTTTTGAAGTGGCCGTGCATTGTAGCTTAGACCACCCTTCTAATTTCAATTCTATTTATTTATTTATTCATTCATTTGATCAGAATTTATTATTAAAAATTGTGACAAGTATACGTCCATGTATAGATGTAATTGGTGCAATTTGTTGCTTGTAAGTGTTCATTTCTACAGTAATGATAATAACAACCAATGTATTATTACTCGTCTCTGACTCAGTTTCATGGCTATGGACCAAAAGCCGTAGCCGAACATTTTATTATACGAGGATGCAAGCATTATCTGTAGCGATTGAAGAGGGTTTTGGGTATGCTGTTGGATTCCGAGGCTTTGAATGACCAAAATGGAGCCGGATGGATGGAGTTGGAAGGAATTTTCTGTGGAGCAATATAGACTGAGAGTGTGTTTGAGTGAGATTTTCAAAATATTTTATCAGATGTTTGCGAGTAAGATATTCGAAAATAATTAAGAAAGATTTGAGAGGATGGGATTATCAGATTTTTAAAAAAAAAGATTAAGTGCAATTTACTTTCAGAATAGTCGAATATTTAAATAAAAAAAAACCTGATGTGGAATTTTCTTTTGCTTTTTTTTTCCCTATCAATAAATCTCCTGCCTCCTAGAAACTGAAGGTAAAAGCTTAGTTATAACTTAGGGTGGTTGACTCGAGCTCGCGAGTTGGCTTAATTTGAAGCTCAACGAAAGCTTCTAACGAGCTCGAGTTTGAGTCAGAAATTTTTTGTTCACAAGTCTGGGAGCTCTTTTTTTTAAAAAAAAAAATTATAGATGTATATATATAATGTTTTATATATTAATTACATATTCAATATTATATCAATTTCATATTCAAAATTTCACCATATATCAATATTTTATATTTTAATTTAAATTATAATAGAATATAGTATTTTTATTTATATTATCTAATCTCTATGAAGATAAATTTAATTAATATTTTAATTAGTTTTGATAATTTTTTATAAATCATTATTTAGTAATTTGTAATCTCTTGTATTTTTATAAATTAACAAGTTCTAACAATTAATTTATATTTTTTAGATTTATTTGTGAGTATATATTTATACCAAGATACGTAGTATGCAATCTATTTTCCTACTAATAAACTTATGTCGAAATTTCATGGTTTCCATAAATTATTCTAATAATAATAATGATGATGATGATAATGATGGTTGAATAATTTTAATTATTTTTTTGTTATTATATTATATATATAATATTAAATCAATCACTGCTTGATTTAGAAAAAGTTCCTTTTAATTTTATATAATTGAAAGAGGTAAATTTAAAATACCATCATTATATTTTAAAAATGTTTGTTCGTGATCATTCTCATTTTACATTTAGAGAAGAACTCATGCTTATTTATTACATTAATATTGATAACTATACAAAATATAAATACTATATTTGGTCTCTTAAATTTTTATTTAAGATTATTTTAATTCCTCAAGTTCAATTCTTGACTTTAACATCCTTAAATTTTAGTTTTTGTCTCAATTTGATCCCTCTTACCATTTTCCGACGAAAATGTGGTCGGATTTTGAATATTTGGAGGGTAAAACGGGCAATAATTTTAATTTTATCACTTTAGTCCCTTAAGTTCATAAAGTTATCAAATTAATCATTTTAAGTGAAAAAATTAACTTATTTATATTTTTTTTGTAATTATTTTATGTGAATAATAAAAATTTTGAACTCTTGTAAACATAATAATAATATATTGCTTAATTTAAAATAAACAGTCTCTTTCTTTAGTAATTCAACAAAAACAAAATTATGAATAAATTTTATAAAATCTATCTAATATAAAAATATAATAAAAAAAACCCAAGTCAATAACTTTTTATTTCAAGAGTTAAACATAAGTCTAAAAAAGTTAAGCCTTAACACAATTTATTAAATGTTTGGATTATCACACAAAAAGTTATTAGATTGTACTTTTTAACTAGATTCTTGGGTATTTCATATTTATATGATCATTTTAAGAGATTTTTCATAAAATGGGACTATTTATTTAGAAAATCTTTTTCTTCAAAATCGTAACTAACACATTTAATAACATTGTTAAGATCTAATTACTAGACATAACTCTAACTCCAAAAATTAAAGAACCAACTTAGATTTTTTTAAAAATATTTTTAGATTAGATAAGTTTAATAAATTTATTTATAATTTTGATATTTTTTGTCACTTATGCAAATGAAAAAAGAAAGATAGACTATTTTATTTTAAATTAAACAATACGTTAATATTTTGTTTATAAGAGTTCAAAGTTTTCGTTTCTTATACAAGATAATAACATCATACCATACAAAAATATAAAAAAGTGATTTCCTTTCCAAGAAAGTACTAATTTGATCATTTTTATACACTTAAAGATCTAAAATGAATCAAACTTAAATCGACCATTTTACCCTCCAAAATGTTAAGTGCCGACCACGTTTTTGCCGAAAAATAGTAAGGAGTGTATGCACCCACTTCAAATCAATTTCAATCCGCTCCAAGAATCCAGATGGGACATAAAATTGAGATAATCAGGCAACGCCATGAAGGCTGAAGATGTCGAACAAACTTGAGTTTGATATATAGACAACATGCCTCAAAACAAAATAATTCCAAGTGACGCATCTAAAATCATTTTTCTATAACGGAAAAGACTGCAGGATAGCGGAAATGCATCTCTCCACCCCCTCACATAATACAACAATTCTGTTGAGACTCCAACATCTCTGGAGACCTGCAAGAGCAAGACAAAGAATTCATAGATGGTCCGTGAAAGAAAGATAAAGATGATTTTAAGGAAAGGGTAAAAACTGACATGATGATCAATCAAGTAATTCAGAGATCGTGTATTAAGTCAACATACGAAAATTAATAAAGATACACCCATTGGAGGAAACCTGAGGCGGGATCAACCAACTTTCCGGAAATCCTAATTCCCATGTTCGATGGGTAATTTATCCTCAATTGCAGATGAGTTTTACACCAATCTTATGGTTAAACGCAGGCAAGAAACAGAGTATTTTAGTCTTTCCTCAAAAGATTGATTCCCTCCAGCTCAGAATTAATGCAGTAATAACCACCTTAGAGACCCTAATATACTTCAGGGAACATCTTTATGCCTAAGCATGAGAGAGTCGATTCTTTTTCCAGAAGGGACGTAAAAATTCTACACACCCCAACTAAACTGCATCTCCACTCAAACTACAGCCAGCATCATTAGAGAGGCTCGTTCATGATGACTTGAGTTGTAGCTACATGACTGAATGCAGCTATTGTACTATAGCCGTATCCTCTTGATTTGCTGTTTCCAAACTATCTAAATACCATAACAAGGATCTTTCTTATATGTAGATTCACTTTCCATGACAGAAATCCGGAGGCTACTTTAAAACTGCAGAAAGAAACTAAGATACACTCACAATTGTCCAAGAGTTGATAGATCAAAGTCTGGAGCAAGCTCCTGCACAATATCATTAGGTGGTTGGCCACACTCTTGCATTTTCTGCATGAGCTCAACAATCTTGTTGAAGTTACTCGGATCTGTTTCATAAACTTGGTTCAATTCTTTTATAAGCTCATATTGGTGAGTATAACGTGCATATTCTTCATCTGTCAATTTAGCTTTATTATCTTCCAGCCATAAAGGATAACGCTCTCCAATTTCTTTCATAGGCTCGTGAAGAATTTCCTTGGACAGAAGCTGTTGCATCATGGTCTCTACAATTGACTCCATATCCTGCATGAAAAGACTCAAAATTATTCATTTTTGAGCTGGAGCAATAAACAAGAAAAGCATGGAATGTCATTGGAAACATCCCGAAACCTTCAACCCAAAAAAGGATCCAGACCCAAAAGAATATAAGCCACATCCACACGCGTCCTTGCAGGTTTAGGAAGAGAGAAAAGAACAAGCCAAAATGAAGAAAAACACACAATGGAGTGAGGGGAGGAAGAAGAAAATTGAATCTAAGGAATGACTGTTCTACTCACTAGACGAGAAAGAAAAATGTTTAAGAAAGCACAAAAATTGCATAAGCAAAATCAGCTTGAATATTTCTGCATTTCCAATAAAGAAATGACTTCAGTTACTGCACAACAAAAGTTCCATATGCAATACCTATTGGTCTCATCTCCTAACCAGCATTTTATTTTGTGCATCCATTCTGCCATACTTGCAATATCAAAATTTTTACATTGAAACAAACTATTACATACATAAAGTTTTCTATAACAGAGTCAAAGCAACAAAAAACAATAAAACAGTATAAAAGACACTGGTAATGGAAATCAAAGGAAGGCTAAAAAACAATGAAAAGTACAATAGTTTCTGGTAATGAATATCAAGGGAAAGGCCCACAATATCAAACATCAATACACACCAATAAGATACAGCGAAGAGTTAGGTTGAGACAATTACTCAGAACCTTCCATTCCCTACTTTCAGTCACATGTCGAGAAGTTTCTGTTATATCTAAGTTACAGAGCAATTGCATCCACCTACCGCAAAAGTCAATTGTGCTTTACAATTTCATACATACTTGCATAATATAAACATCATAAAGGTCCACTAGCTTAATATCCCATTTACACTTTTCTCATTTCATGGACTAGAGTCTATTTACAATTTATGACTGTAGCCATTACTTCAGCAGACCTTCAATTTGGGCCGCATAAAGCATAGCCAACATACTGCACTCAAGACTGATTGAATGTTAAGCAGACAAAACAGTCGAGGAAAATAAAAGAAGTTCATGCTCACGGAACGTCATGAGGGACTTGTTTGTATGTATCCAATAAGGCAGAAAGAACCCATTGAAACACTTTGGAAATGTATTGTGCAAGAACACATACTCAGAGAACAACATATCCATTGTCCTGAAGCAACTTTTATCCATGTGGATATCAATGACAAAAAAGGATGAGAAATTACTGTTCACTTCTTAAGATAATGGTAGGCAAGTTTTGGATACACGTGGAATGATAGCATTTGGTTTCTACAGAACAAATAGCCAAAAAATCTTTCACAAGGTCTTAGCCAGGAGATTTTCAGAAAGGCTCTCCTACAAGGAAAAGAGTTCTCAATCCTTCATCGAACTATAAACACTAGACTTGACAAAGTAGTTGGTCTCAAACATAATCAAATTGCAAAACTCAACTTACTAGATCAACTAAACCAAATAAATGAATCACATGCGGCAAAACATAAGACTCAAGATAAATAAGTTGCCAAACCTGAGAGCCAGCAAGCTCCTCAAACTGCTTAACCCATTCCTCCATCATTGCATCACCCCCCAGATTTTCTGCACCCATTGGTGGTTTTGGACCGGCCACCGACTCCAAACCTTTGACCGCCTCCCTAGTTTGCTCTCTCAGCTTATCAAGCGCCTCAGAAATATGGGCGTCCTGCTTTACTGATGGCACCTTTTGTTTACCCTTTTTCTTAATCTTCAAATCAGGCAATCCCATTCCCAATCCTTGAACATTTCCACATGCCAATGTAGATGAACTCTCTTGCTTGCTCTCTCCAGGTTTTTGACAATTATTATCGACACCACTATAACCCAAAAGGAAAAGTCACAAAATCTATACATATGGAAAATTCAAAACGAACACAGAAGCAAAGCTCATCAGTCAAAGCTCAAAATACAAATTATGTAAAGCTAAAAGCAATCCGCTTCCTATCAAACCACACACACAAAATATGCGGAAAGGGAAAATATACCTTTGAGCAGAAGCGGTGAGGTTAAGGCTCTGGAAATCATCCAAAGCGCCTGAAATCGTTCCAACAAACAAAAAGAAAATGTGAAATTCAGTAAGAGCTGTCATCTGTGTACTAATAATATCTATCTACATCATGCGAAACAATTAACAAATACTCAAGAGAAAAAAACATGGGCCATAAAGAAAAGGGACAACGAATTTCTCTTACTGTCAAGAAGTTGGTCTAAATCCTCGGAGTGGTCGGCCATCAAAACCCTCTCCGCTATGTTTTCTTGCCCTCTTTTTTCAGAATCCCGTATATGTGGGCAATCGATGTGAATCTTTTCCAAGGAGTGGACCCTTTTTCTCTTGCGTCATGTGCTCGCTGTATATATATTATTACGCCTAGAGAAGTGTGAAAATATCTATGTTGTGGATTAAGGGATGGGATTTCCTAGGGGAAATTTTACGGCAGATGCAGTAGTTTGCAGGGATTGATTCGTATTCAGAGGAATGCGGCACTGCTGGTTATCTTATAATAAGGGTAAATTCCACTTTAACCCCTTTTTTTGTTAACGCCAATCCTATCATTTAATCCTTCTTCTAGTTTGATAGTATTAGGGCTAATAATTATAATCACCTTTTTGGCTTAGAATTCTCTCCACTCGCCGCCTCTCTCTTCTCTCCACCGCGTCTCCCAAATCCTACTCTCTCTTTCTCTCAAGCTGCATCTCCTCGCCACCAGCACTTTCTCCACTATCACCACCGTCACCAAGTTAGTTTTTACTTTTATTTTGAAAAATGCACACCACTCCATGAGATATGCTATATGTACAAAATACCTTCCATTAAAAATAAAAATATCAATAAAACAAATTACCCTTTAGAATGGTGGGTGTAATACACGCACCTTTGTTGCGGTTTTTCTTTTTTTAGAATAAAATATTAATTTATTTATGTATATAATTGTATATTGCTATTTATATATAATTAATAAAATACATAATATATGAATATTAATAATATAATTTTTATATGAAAATATAAAAGATCATCCCTACCGGCCCCTCACCCCTTACCGTCGGTATCCCCTACGCCGGCGCCTCCCTCCCCCGTTCTCTGCCATCACCTCCCCTGTTCTCTGTCTATATTTTTGTGCAGTTCTTTGAGTGTTTTTATTAGAATTTTCCATTTTTATGATTTTATTATTTTTTCAGACATTTAGGTAAGGAGAACATGAATATTCAAATTGTAGGTAGTGCTGTAGTGGGGGTTGTGGTAGTTTGGAAATTCGAGGGTTTTAAGTTCTGAGTAGTTTTCCAAATCTGATTGAAATTCAATACTCGGAATAACTTTTCTTTAAGTTTTTCCAAAGAATTAAAGGCTTCTGTTCCCCCTTGCATGCCATGAGAAATGCCGTATCTACAGCTCAGAAATGCAAAGTTTGATCTATCCTACTCCTTGACGGCAATTTCCGTAAGATCTATACATCTCCTCTATAACTCTACTCCTAAAATGCAATACCCAAATGCTGATTCAAACCCACAACTACTTCCCTCCATATCTTCGCCAAATCCGTTGCAGTCGCAATTTCCAAGTACACTACGTCATCCGCATGAAATTAACCACGTCGTCATGAGCAACAAAAAGATAACCTCCTATATTCGACGTGGGGACCTAAACTCAGCAATGGAAGTTTTTCTAAATATGAAGATGAGGACAACGGTCACTTGGAATTCGATTCTATCCGGGTTTTCAAGCAAGCCAGGGAAACTGAAAGAAGCAGAAGACCTGTTTGATAAAATTCCTGAACCAGACACTGTTTCGTACAATGTCATGTTGGCTTGTTACTTCAAAAATGCTGCTGTGGAGGCAGCTAAAGATTTCTTCTATCGAATCCCGATTAAAGATATTGCATCATGGAACATTATGATTTCAGGGTTTTCGCAAAATGGGAGGATGGATGATGCTAAGGAGTTGTTTGATGTCATGCCAAGAAGAAATATTGTGACCTGGAATGCGATGATATCGGGATATGTTGAGGCTGGGAATATGGAATCAGCGCTAGAATTATTTGGAAAGGCTCCTGTGAAGAGTGTAGTTGCCCGGACGAGTATAATCACTGGGTATATGAAGTGCAGTGAGGTTGAATTGGCTGAAAAAGCTTTTCATGAAATGCTGGAAAAGAATTTGGTAACCTGGAATGCAATGATTGCGGGTTACGTGGAAAATGGTAGAGGAGAGGATGCTTTGAAGCTTTTCAAGAAAATGTTGGAATTGGGGATCCAGGCCAATCCGTCAAGCTCGAGTAGTGTTCTTTTGGCTTGTAGTAATATGTCACTGTTGAAATTGGGGAAACAAATTCATCAATTTTTGTACAAGTCCCCTATGTATTTTGACACGACTGTAGGAACTTCATTGATCAGCATGTACTGCAAGTGTGGGGTTCTGGAAGATGGATGGAAATTGTTTATGGAGATGTCATCTAAAGATGTGGTGACTTGGAATGCAATGATTTCAGGCTATGCCCAGCATGGGGTCAGCGACAAGGCTCTCCATCTGTTTTCTGAGATGAGAGATAAAGGAACGAAACCAGATTGGATTACCTTTGTTGGAGTCTTATCTGCCTGTAATCATGCTGGATTAGTGGATCTTGGGATTTATTATTTCGAGAAAATGCAAAAGGATTATGGAATTATAGTAAAACCAGATCACTACACATGTATGATTGATCTACTTGGTCGAGCTGGTAAGCTTACTGAGGCAGTGGATTTGATTAAAAATATGCCCTTTAAACCTCATTCTGCAATATATGGAACCCTTCTAGGTGCTTGTAGGATACATAAGAATTTAGAAATTGCTGAGTTTGCTGCCACAAACTTGCTTAACCTCGATCCTGTTAATCCGGCTGCCTACGTGCAACTTGCTAATGTCTATGCTGCAAAGAAGAACTGGGAAGGTGTTTCTAGAATTAGAAGATCAATGAAGAAAAATATGGTCATTAAAACACCTGGATGTAGCTGGATTGAGATAAAGAGTGTAATTCATGAGTTCAGATCAGGAGATAGGCTTCACTCTGAGCTTGTACACATACATGCCAAACTCATTGAGCTTGAGAAAAAAATGAAGTTGGCAGGTTATGTGCCTAATCTTGAATCTGCTTTGCATGACGTCTCGGAGGAGCAAAAAGAGCAGCTACTTCTGTGGCATAGTGAGAAACTTGCTATAGCCTTTGGATTAATAAGGGTGCCATTGGGTCTACCAATCAGAGTATTTAAGAACCTCAGAGTTTGTGAAGACTGCCATGAGGCCACAAAATTTATCTCAGCAATAGAAGGTAGGGGAATAGTTGTGAGAGATACGACAAGATTTCACCATTTTCAGGACGGAAAATGCTCTTGTGGCGATTACTGGTAGACGCACTAAACAGAAGTGGAACAGCTCCTTAAGTTCTGTTTGAGATAAGTTTTGGTTCGCTTTGTGACCAGAAACTGGTTACTTGCCATCTGTGAATTTTACTATCAACAAGAAGCTGCCAGCCAGGCTTGGAACTCATCATGTCAAATAGATCTGCAGTCATATTTTGACACTCAAGCGGCATATGAAACTCATGCCTGCTTGCATGAACCTCTCGGGTCCATTCTTGTGCCAAGCTCCAAAACAAGGTGATATCAGTCTCACCTCTGCTCACCCCTCGAGCCAACGTTTCAGTCAGAAATTTCAGAAAGGTCACAATCTGTATAAAGGTTTTCCATTTGCAATGTAGCACAAACATTATCTGATGATACATTATGGTCACTGAGGAAGTGACAATCTGTGTAGGCAACATGTAGAAGTGAGGACTCTCTTCTGGAGTGGACCCCTAAATACGTACATAAAAGAAAAAAGAATTTGTTTTAATAATTGCTTCTCCATATTTCTTTTTCTTACAAATTGTTATATTTTTGTTAAACCCACAATTATAATATATTCTCTCTCTCACCCTACGCTTCAATTCTTTCCTCTAACAGACTTTTTCTTTCTCATTCTCACACCATAATTCTTTTTTCACATATTTTTCTTTCTATCTCGCATCATAATTCTTTTTTATATACTCGCAGAAACCGCATGCAGAGATAACTAGTTGAAATTTAAATATGAACTTGATTTTGTCCAAATGACGGATTGATATTAATAAAATTTTAAATAAAAATCTTATATCCAAATGATGAACCTATAATATTAATTGATGATGAAATCGAAACAAGTTCAAAATAGGAATAAAGACGTAAGAGTTGGTAAAAACAAATGAAATTAAGTACAATATATCTAACTGGCATTTAAATTTCTTAAGTATCATTTGAATTTATATTTGCATTCAAATTTGATGAACTTTTAATAATTTGTATCAACCAAATTTTATTTATTTCATATATTATTCAAATTTAACTAAATTAATTTTCGTCCATTAGTTTGGCATAATTTAATCATAAAATTAATTTTGAGTAATTACGGAGTCTATTTGAGAAACTTGAGCATATTTGGTCAAAATTTCATTACGTAATCAATACAAATAAAATGTGTAATGATACTCATTTAATTTCACGGATCTTGAGTATGGTATGATCTTCTATCCGTGGGGTAAGATATGGATATGAGTACGAAGATTATTTTTTTAGTATATCCTAACCATTGACAAGCCTAATCAGAGAGTATTAGGAAATAATTACTTTATCACAAGAATGTGTTGGATAATGCAATAACATATTCTTTCTCTACGCTCATACTGTAATAGCATAATAATTAAAAAAAAAAAAAAGAGTAAATTACAACGAACTTTTTTAAAATTTGTTATAATTATTAATACTTTCTTATAATTAGAAAATTTACAAACACTCCCCTCCCCTCCTGAAATTAACAACCACCAACAAATATCCCCTACATTGAACTATTAATTACGAGATATAATGTTAAATGACTGTTAATACAAGAAATTATTTATAAATTTTAGTAATTATAATTATGACAAATTTCAGGGAGCCCTTCTAATTTTCCTTATAAAAGCCCTTTTAGGTTGTAGAGAAATAATCCAAATGGAAGAGGAAAGCAAGATTTTCTTAGCTAGTTATAAAATGGGCTTGTTGAGGCATTATCCCAAAAAGTAGTTCCACTCCCTCAAAATCAAGGACTTGTTACAAAAAAGACTCTATGATGATTAGTATCTAAACTTCAAGACACATAGCACCAACAAAATGTCTAACCAACAACGTGCAACTCTGTTACATATGAGTGCATATCTGCATTGATGCAACTTGTGATTTGATCGGTGTTTCATTGCGCAAGATATTATTTGTTTTAGTTTCGTATGAACCTCATAGGTCTATCCTGAAAGGGCACCTAACTAGGGAGATGAGGATTTAGAGCTTATAAGCCATTTAAACTCCTCATTTGTAATTAATGTGAAACGCTTACCTACATCATACATAATATCCAAAAAAACAGAGATCTAGTGCCGAGAACTCAAAGTTGATTTTGTTGTATGCTTTTATGATGCCCAAACAATCTCCTTCCATGATCATTCCCATATACGGAAATTCCGGTGCAGACCGTGTAACAAGGAGCTCTGCATGGTCAACCTCCAACACATCCTCGAAGAAGGTTGTTTTCAAGGCGACACAGTCACCAACATACTTTTGTTAGGAATGGCAAAAGTATATAAAAATGTTATATCATCAAGTCGTAATTTTATTTTTGCTAAGTCATTTTCTGGAAAAAAAAAATATTTTGGATTGTCATGCCGTCAAATTCGTCGAAAGCCCGAATTAGTTGTTGATATGACTGATGACATGAAAATTTTCTGGCAAATTTTTAAAAAATGACTAAAATTTCCACAACTTTTAAGGGTTTAATTCAATGTACTCTCATGTGATATTGCAAATAAACAAATTACTCCTTACGACAAAAATAATAATTTAGCTCCTTTTTCTAACCCTCCCTCCATGACGGTTTTGTTGCAGTTTGTCCAAATGGCCCAAGTGATGATGATTCTCAAAATCCAGTTCTTTGTGCATATAATGGAGCTACTCTTTCGCCGAGCTGTGCCACTCCGGAACCTTTTGTCAAGGAATTTATACTGTATATAAAGGGAAAACACTTCTTTGTTGCTTTTTTTTTTTTGGTATGTTTATTATATTTAATTTATTTTTTTTAAAAAACTATATTAAATAATAAATATTTTATTTTAAATAATATTTATAAATATTTGCACATATATGGAATGTGCCACAAATTATTGGTTTTATAATGCCTAGATTGGTATAGCAAAATCACAAACAACCATTGCATGACGATAGTGCTCTTCCATATGTCCATACATTAGGCATTCTCCACATCAGCGTGTGCGGCACACCTAATTGTGTGTGGAATTAATTTAAAACTTGAATAATGAGTAATATAAATATTATTATTTTATAAAAATATATGTTTTAGTTAAATAAACAAAAAGTAATAAAAAGATAGAGTTTGTGAGAAGTTGTTGAGATAACAGTGGGGGAATAATAAACTTGAAAATTAGAGAGCCAGAGAGAATTGGAGGTTGAAAAAGCAAAAAAAAGGATAAAAATTAAAATAATTTAAAAAATAAAAAAGTGAAATACTAAAAAAATTTGAGACACCAAAGAGGTGCTCTTAAATTATAATAAAGTATCATTAATTTGTGGCACACTTTATATGTGTACAATTTCTATAAATATCACTTAAAATAAAATATTTATAAAATTTTATTATTTAATAAAATATATATAACATAATAAATTAATATTAAAACTACAAAAAAAAATAGTGACAAAGACAATGAATGAAAATCAAAGAAAAAATAACCATTGAAAGATAATGTGGGAATGAGAAGAGATGGGTGGGTGAGAAGTTAATAAATGAATTAAATTAAATACAAAAATTGACAAACCAAAATAAGTTAATTATACTAGCCGTCGTGGCACGTCACTTTTATGTGTATATAATAAATAATCTTTTATATTTTAAAATATATTAAAAATAAGTGTAGAATATATAAAGCAGTACATTACATTAATAAAAAGAAAGAAGGAAAAAAATAATAATTTATCAATTAATGTAAATTTTGAAAAAAATTAGTTATTTTATTATGAATGGTATTTTTGACTTCAACAAAAAATTGATGCGATGGAGTTTGTAAGTGTAGAATGACTTTTCTCTTTATATCAGTATAGATAAATACCTGAATCAGTTGATACCTAAGATTAACAGCAGTTGTAAGAATGGGTGGTTGGTGTAACTTCCAAATTTGAATAGGTTGGTAGCTAAAGCAATCTTCTGTCTGAGTTTAGCATTCATCGACAATTGTAAGCATTTCTAACCTTAGTATCAATGCATTCTTGGAAAACTGATGAGTCCTATATATATATATATATAGGCGGAAAATTGTATGCTTGATATATTAATATATATAGGAAAAAATTCAAGCAACCCCTTATGATATTACAAATGAGTAAATTAAAGATTCATATTTTATTGATAAAAATTATTATTTTAAAAAAACAAACAAAATTAACAATCGCCGCCCCCCACCCCTTCCCCCGCTCCCTTTTTTCCCCGCAGCGTTCCCCTAAATTTGGGCGACGCGATCAAGAAAGAGGGCCATGGGTGACGCATCGCCCTCTTTCTTGATCGCGTCGCCCAAATTTAGGGGGGACACTGCGCTACTCCACCAAAAACTAGCAATGGAACACTCGAACTCTTTGGCCAGCGATTTTGGAACATGAAAACAACTCATAGCTCATGAAGGAATTGTCTGAAGAACCGATCTGTTTCCATAGCATGTCGCCTAAAGATTGAAAGATTGAAAAGCCTAAGATATTTATCCAATTTTTTTGACTATTTGCATGTTTAATACCCTAGCAAGGTTGTCCTGTTCTTCTTGATTAACATTAGAACTAAACATCATCTCTGATTTTCTCATGTTAATCACTTGTCATAATGCTCTCTCATACTTTGCAAGCAAGTCTGATTTTGTTGAATGCTCATCAAAAGAGAGTTCAAAAAATATTAATGAATATTTTTTAAATCAATAATTATGCCCAGATTCAAATAGGCATCGGCTATATTTTTTAAATCAATAATTGGGGCTTGCATTGTGATTGGCTGAAAAAGATGATGTGGTGAAGACATGGCCTGAAGTTAGGGAACTAAAACGAGAATGGCCTAAAGTTAGGGGATGAAAATTGCCTTTAAGCCTTTTATTTTCAGCTAATCACAATGCAAGTCCCAATTTAAAAAGTCACGTGTCTGACATGTGACTCAACTTTCTGACCAAATTTGTACCAAAATTGAGATTTTTTCAATTTTACAAGATCAAAATGGAACCCTAGTAACTTAGGGAACTAAAACGAAAATGACCTGAAGTTAGGGAACGAAAATTGACTTTAATCCTTCAAATACGTATCGGCTAATATTTTCAAATTTTGAACAATATTTTTAAATAATTATAGACACTATCACAAGCTTATTCACCATCAATGTATATAGATATGAGCAAAGGAAACAAATAAAAAAGATCCAGAGGGATAGAAATTGCAAAACCGAGCTGCAGATCGATGTAGTACGGAAACTGTGTCATGCTGCAAAAAGTTTGAATTTTCAATCTAGAATATTGTTATTTTTAGATATATATAATTAAATCCCTCCAAAAATTGAAAAAAATTAAAAAAAGGGTTGAAAACAATGATTAAAATGTTAATAATTAGAGCTAAAAATTGAAAATTATTGCATTAAAGTGAAAGCATCGAGAGAGCAACCAAACTTTCCTCCCCGGAGGCCGACGGCCGTGCATGTCTCGCTCGGCGGACCCTTTCGCACACTAACCGGAGAGCCCTCTGCCACCGCACGTCACCGGCGCCGCTGGGTTCCCTACCAAACGCTATCTCGCCCATCTGGAACACGAAGAGCCGCATGGCATGCATCATGTCACTGCAGGTCTCGTGCAGCGGCCGGAAACTGAAGCAGAACTTGAGCACGAAGGGCAGCACCAGGGCGGTGAGGAGCGGAGTTAGACCTTGATGGGCGGCGCCTACGAGGCTGAGCTTTGCTAGCGCCACCATTGCTAAACCCATGTGTGTATATGTGCGTGTGTGTATATCTATATATATATATATATATATTTCTTACTGCTGGAGATGAAAGATAGAGATGAGGGTTTGTTTATTTATTTCCTTTAAGTGGAAGAAAGAATCATCAACACAAGAAGGTATAGGTATGGTATGCGATGACGGGGTTGAAAGATTTTCTATCCCATATGTATTTTACGCTCTATCACATCCACTCCTATATTGTATGTGACACATTTGTAATGATATATGAATTTTTTAACTAAAAAAATTTACAAAACATATTCAAACGAGTTATTTATGATATTGCAAATGAGTAAATTATCTCTAATGAAATAAATATAGTAATTTACGTTTATATATTTTTTAAAATACAGCAATTTATCCCTTGTGTATTTTAAAATTCAGCAATTTACCTCCCTGTCTGAGGAGGTAATTTGGTTCATCTAAAAAAGTACAGGAGGTAAATTACTATTTTTTTTATTATATGCGGATAATATGCCCATTTACAATATCACAAGAGGTATATTATTAAGCCCAAAAAATTTATTTCTAAAAGAAATACATGCGCGTCAATCACAATTTATAGGAAAAAGTATATTTTTTGTCTTGTATCTTAGTGTCAATATATTTTTCCTCCCACTTTGAATCATTTAATCATAATTTGATCGTATTTTGACATAAAATGCAAGTTTAAGCACATGATCGTTATTCAGAAAGCAGAAAAGTGAACGTTCACGTGGCTTTTTCGTCAAAATACTAGCAGAATCACTAGGAAAGAAATGACTATTGGCTACAATTTTAATAGATATGGTCTAAAACCGTGGTAAATACTTTTACTGACCACAGTTAAATAAAATTGAAACAAAAGCATAGGTTTTCCACCAAGAAAAAGTTTAGCCATGACAAATGTTTCAGTCACCCCCGCACATACCATGGCCAACATGCCATTGTCAATGACTATTTGTTACGACTATTTCATTATTAATCATGATAATTTGTCATGGTTAAAATATTGCATTTTTTTGTAATGAATCTGACGAAATGAGTAAAAGTGAATTTTTTTTATAGTTTTTAATATCAATAATCAGACTCTCCCATAATCAATAAAACGAAAACAATACTAACATTAACAGAAAATAAAAAATATATAATTTATTTCATATTTAAACCAAATACAAATATGACATAAAAATGTGACAGACGATATGATATGTAATATGCTACATCAAGAAAATGGGTATTTTGGGGGATGTAAAAGTCCCATTACTGTCAAAGGTAATAATATATTTTTGTTTTTATTACTGGGAACAAATGTACATTGTAACTATAGTTTTAATGTGTTCTAACGTGTAGTTGTGTAAGAAGAAGGCAGTATTTGTTGATATCTGCCAGAAAGTTACTTTTGGTTTTTTCCCAAATTTACGTACTCTTCTACGTCTTTCTTGACATGTTATATATATATATATATGGCATAACTAATTTTTGATCTAATAATACCCAACTTTGTGATGATTTGTTTTTTTTCTAATTTTTATATGTAAAATACATATTATTATCTTCATTTGTTATTAACAAAAAATGCACTATAAGAAAGTGGCGCAATAATTACAAGAAAATTTAATGTTAAAATCAGCATCGAGTTAATTAGCTAAAAAAATTTTCATAGCTAATTTATATAATATAATATATATATATATATATTAGACAATTCGTTGCTAAATTCGTCAGTAAGTTAATTTTTTATACTAAATAATATAGATTAGCAACGAGAATTTACTTACTAATTAATTCAGCGTTAATTTTTCTCATTGTTATTGAGTTATTTTTTTTATATATAGTGATACTTTAATATTTTTTCACTCATTATTTAATGGACATATATATATGTACATAGTAAACAAAGGGTAATGATAATTTGACATGGCATTATTAGCAACATAAACACATATATAATAATATTTTTATTTTCAAATAATCATTAATTTTTAATACAAATATAAAAACACATCTATTTGAGCTAATAATGTGATATAATTAATTAAATCTCAACACCAACAATTGTGACTAATATTATTATATAATGACTCGTGGAAAATAAATATTTGTTAATTCTAAATTAAAACATCAATGCAGACCAAATCAGAAGTATAATATATACTAGAATTTACGTCTTACCTACTTTCTATAATAATAGGAAGAAAATGCTATTTTATTTTCAAAATAATAAAATAATAACACATGTCTAGTTTATAATTCAAAACGTATAAATAATTAATTAATCATATACATAAATATATTATACACTTGCATAAGATAAATTAAATTTAATAAAATTTAGGTTCAACTTAATGTAAGTAAAATTTTCAACTTTTATGTAGCTTGTACGTTAAGATATTAATATTTGATGAGATGATTGTTTAATTTAGTATTAGAGCGAGTCAAGTTAAATAAAAGATCTTGATGTTTGAATACTATTGTTGCTCGTTTATTAAAAAATATTTCACGTGTAGAAGTTGTACGCGATGGACGTACTGCCCCCTCGCCTCTTAGTGAAAATAATAGTTACCACTACAAGGCTAAATTGTAAATGAAAGAATTGATAAAAATATTCACATCATACAAAATTTAATTAGTTATATATCCATAATTATATTTAGGGTAAATTATAATGGATTTTTTTGAAAAATTTATTATAATTATGAATATTTCCTCGTTGTTTGAAAAATTACAAATATCTCCTTGGAATTACAAAATCCTAACAAATACCTTCTTGTAATAGCTCATTGTAGGGGTATTTGTTAGGGTATTTGTAATTTTAAGGGGTATTTACAATTATGATAAACCTCAAGGGAGCCCGTTATAATTTGTTGATTTATGGTCTATAACCTTTGGAAAAGTACATAGACATCCCATCAGAAACGTCAACATCATTTACACAAGTCACCATTATTTTTTGAAAAACTATATGTACACCCTAGAAACATCACGTTATTACACAAATCATTCATACTTTTTGGGTGCTAGGTGTAGTTTTTATAATACGAAAAGAAAAAAGAATTATTTATGTAAATAGATCATAAATCAGGAATATAAATGCAATCATTTCTAAAAATAATTTGGGGCAGCTTTTTGTGCAAAGGTGATTAGATGTTGGGACATTGGACAAGAACAATGTGGGATTTTTTTGGAATTTAAGCAAATGATATGTGACAAGACAAAAGCAGTGGACCTATCATATTGGTGAAGGAAATTTCCTTGCAGCTTCATGGAAATAGGACTCTTCTGATGCAATAACGTTGATAACATGCAAGAGTTTGTTTTTATTTCATTTTTTTATACAGTGAAGTTGATAGAAACTATATCTATAATTATCAAGAAGTAGTGTATATATCTATTGTAAAAGTTTGTACTCGGATTCATACTCAAATATAGCTCACCCGAGTCTTGTGCAAATTATGTACGCAATTTCAAGAAATAGAATTAAAAAAAGGGAAACAGGACGGATTTTGTCAGATTCGAGATGTTCTATTTAATTTTTGTGAAATTTGAGATTTATATTGGTATTGTGTTGGACCTGAGACTCGACTTGTCTCATTACAAATTTGCCTCCATCCCGATTTAGTTCGGAATACGTATGAGGAGTCTGTTCTATTTAAATTTTGTGAAATTTGAGAGCTGTACTGGTATTGTGCTGGACTTGAAACTCGACCCGTCTCATCACAAACTTGCCTCCATCCCGGTTCAGCTCGGAATACGTACGAGGAGTCTGTTCTATTTAATTTTTGTGAAATTTGAGGGCTATACTGGTATTGTGTTGGACTTGAAACTCGACCCGTCTCATCACAAATTTGCCTCCATCCCGGTTCATCTCGGAATAAGTATGAGGAGTCTGTTCTATTTAATTTTTGTGAAATTTGAGGGCTACACTGATATTGTGTTGGATCTGAAATTCGACCCGTCTCATCTCAAATTTGCCTCCATCCCAGTTCAGCTGGGAATATGTACGAGGAGTTTGTTCTATTTAATTTTTGTGAAATTTGAGAACTATACTGGTATTGTTTTGGACTTGAAACTTGACCTATCTCATCACAAACTTGCCTCCATCCCAGTTCAACACGAAATACACACGAGGAGTCTAACTAGTAAAACTTGATTAAATTCTTTATTCTTTTCAACTAGTCGATATAATATTCTTATAACATTAATATTATTGCTTGTAAATGCCCGAGAAGTTGCTCGTTATGTTAAAATATATATAATTTATTTTACACATATGTAGTAAATAAAAGCCAACTTTTTGTAATAAATGAAATATATTTAAAAAAATAGGGTAAATTGTAACAGATTTTCTTGAAATTTGTCATAATTACAAATACTTTTTTAATGTTTAAAAAATTACAAATACTCTCTGTAATGGATTATCACAAAGGGGTGTTTGTTAGGATATTTATAATTTTAAGGGAATATTTATAGTTTTTCAAACAGTTAGAAGTTATTTATAATTATAATAAATTTTAGAAAAATCTGTTGTAATTTACTCTAAAAATATTGTTCGAAGTGGGTTTTGGACAAGACCGGGGTAGGGTCGATTCGGACCCAACCGAGTCTATAAACTAAAAGCTTGGCCGTTCTCAGACTTCCATCAATCATGTACATGGATCGCATTTCTAAAATTAAGCAGTTTAAGAAAAAATGTAAGTTTGCAAACATCTCTAAGGTTGCATCTGAACTAAAGAATTTGAAATTTCATAATAATTTTTTTGAAAATGTTTGGATAATTTTAAATGTAAAGGATTTTCAAATCCTTTCATTTTAATTTTGAACTAAATTTTGATGAATATGAATGAATTTCAAATTTCGTTCAAATTGAGTCATTTTAAATTCTTTTTTCAAATCCTTCCATCAAATTCAATACACCCTAAGAATTTTATTAAAGTACAAGTGGTACTGCTAGACGTGCATAGCAGAATGAGGCACATGTCGATGTATGCGTATGTCCAAAGCAGTACTATGACCAAGAAGTGTTTGGTTTTGTGTGGTAAGCAAATTGAATTTTAAGATGAATTTTTGTTATAATGAGGATATAAGTCTTTGAATTAGTCTAGGGGTTGGGGTAGGATCTTACCCTATCCATTGATACCCCTAATCACACTTACTGGAAAGAGTTTTTAACTCTTTTTCTCTTACCTCTGATAAAATTAATTTTACTTTTTATATGAGATAAACGTGTATATATATATATATATATATATATATATGAAGGTGGTACTATACACATCTGACATGGTACCACTAATAGATCAAATCAGACAAGTGTTAATCTATCTAGTCCATCAGTTCTAATTGTACAATCGTACCTATCTAGTTAGCTTGTCATATACCATTTATTAGCAATTTCAATTAGACCCTTCTATTTTTGTTTTTATCAACTCTCTCATCTTCTTCTTTACTAAGTGTTTAAAGAGAGTTCTAACCATTTTTCTAGTTTATTTCTTTTACTTAATCAACTGTTTAAATTTACGACATATTAGATCGGGACATGTTAATCAATCCCAACACATTTTTATTGAAAATTTATACGTACGTCGTAAGTGTAAGATCCACGCAGAAGCTAAATCAGCCAAATATTTTTTTTTTTAAGTTTTAATTATATGGTTACATCAATATTTCGATAAATTGGTCAAAACATCAATATAACTAATAATAAATAAAATTACAATAATACTCACATAAAGCGAGAGAAATATTCACACGTATAATAAGATTCAAACCCATGACTTTGAACTCATTCATAGAACCCGACATAAAACATCGTGGTAGCCAAATACCATTTTGGTCAACTAATTTATCAAACTAAAGCTCCTTTACACCTTACTCAAATGAAGTGTTGATGCAAAAATTATATTTTTATAGGATTAAATACAATTTACCCCTCAAAAATTTGAAAAGTTTAGAAAACCTTCTATTGAAGAAGAAAATTCAAAAAGTTCTGATATTTGAAAAATGATGTATTTTGTCTTTCTGTTTAGGGGTTTTATTGCATCATTTTTTAAAGGGTGAAATATACGTTTGCCCCTTAATTATGCTTGATATAACACTTATCCCCTAAATTAATAAATGTAAAACACTTACCCCTATAATTAAATTTTTGGACAATCTTACCCTTGTATTATATATATAGTTCAAAAATTTTCTTTTTCTAATGATTTTGTATTTTAAGTTTAATTAAAATTCTCTCAATTGAAAAAAGTATCTTTTAATTATAATGAAGTAATAGAAAATTAGTAAATTAAATAATTTGAATGCTATTATATTTTACAAACTCAAAGTTAAGTAATAAATGAGTACAGAAAATACACAAAACAATATCGTAAAAAGATTTTATTAATTTTGTAATAAGATTAAGTTATTAACTGTTTATTCTTTTAAATAACAATGAGTAGTTAAATTGTCTTCTAATATATTTTTTAAAAAATATGATAAAATATTTATATTTTTTTTTCTAAAAATATTTAACTTTTGGTTAAGCGTATAAATTTGTCAATTTCTTTTAAAAAGCATATATGAATTTTTGGTTATATTATATTTGTCGGTATCTTATATATATTAATTTATACTTCAATTGTACTTTAAATTTTTTTCTTATTAAAAATTAATTAAAAATAATTTTTTGATAATTTAATATGCAAAATACTAATATATATATATATATATTAAATATAATATAATTATTCAAGCATGAGGGGCATTTTAGTCCAATCAAAGGGGTAAGTGTTATATTTGTCAATTTAGGGGGTGAGTGTTATATCAAAAATAGTTTAGGGGGACAAAATATATTTTACCCTTTTCTAAATGCTAGGGATTTTTTTATATCTTCTATTTTCATAGGGGTTTCTTCAATTTTTCAAATTTCACAGTGCTGGTAAACTGCATGTAACTTCTTTTATGGAGATGTTAAATGCTATTTTGAATATAAATTTTTTGTGTTTGAAAATCAAAATACAACAAAAATGATCACAAATGAAATATATAATTGATAGGTAAAAATGGATACAATCTCTATCTAATTCTCTACTCTTGTTATTAAAAATGAAATTGGCAATTCGAAGGCAAAATCTCCACGCAGATCTCTTACAGATTCAAATATGACTTTTCATAATAATAATTCGAGAGCTCATGCTTGTAATCTCAAATTAAGAACACTATAATCTTGACTTTGGCTTTGAGGTTCTAGAGCTGGATTTGCATTTGAATGTCCTTGAATCATTTCAAGGACTTACGCCTGTAACCCCGAACCAAATACTATAATTTATTACGGACCTTTGACTAATGATTCTATATCTGCCTTGAGCATTTTGAGGAACTTGAGGAAGAAATTTCTCTTGACCTTCTTCTCTAGCTTCACCTTTCGTTCTCTGTCTTTGTTTTGAATAAATTCAATGACCTCTTTATATAGGTGCCAAAGAGGACGAGTTATAATGTACTTGAACACCTTCGGTATTATCTCTTTATAATTTAATTTAAATAGATAGATACATTAAATATTTGGTATAACATGATTGGTCAATTTGATATTATCTCTTTATATTTGTATTTTCTAAAAAGATAAATATCAAATTATTTATCTTGATTTGATTTGAATGTACATGCAGTTATTCCACGGGGCGTTGTTCTATTGGCTTGGATGTTTGACTGCATAGTATGATTTGATTGATCAAAATACTTCAATTTTCACACTTGTCGGTCATTAATTTGATAACAATATATATTAAAATGTCAATTAAATTCACTATTTACACATTGAATTAATTTAAGAAGTTCCAAAATATAGATAAAAAAATATATATAAGATAATTACTATATTATTTTATACTTGTTCATTCAATTGGGCATAAAATTTTACTTTTGTACAACTATATTGATACATGTCGAATTACATGCCTAAGTTCATACACACTCGGTGCATGCATAATAGCCACGTACCACTCATTTTTAAACAATGGATATATGATGATCAATAAGATTTTCCACTTTTGGGAATTCACCATAGTGGCAGAACAAGTTTTAGACAGTGGTGATGATGAATCATTGTAGGCATTTGGCAGTTTGGGGCCGCGATGAGTGGCTAGATTTGGTGATATCCGGTCGATGGGAAAGGGGCAACCTCTTCAGGAATTAGAGCAAAATACGCAAGTGCAAAATGATGAGGAAATGGATGGTGTTCCTAAGGTTTTCGGTAACTTGCATGAATCCCCCGTGCGCATGTTGTCGATAATCAGTTCACAATCATTGGAGATTCATACATCGATGTGAGAAGTCTCATTGCTTCAAGAAGATAAGTTATGTATCCCGACTAGGTTTTTGTCTCCGGAAAGTAGGTTAAGCCTGATAATGGTGTCTCCTGAAGAAACACGTCGGTACCTGCAGAGTCGACGGTACAAGTCTAAGGTGTACATTGAAAAGGTAAAATTTAGCTATTTTTTCAAATAATTTCTTGTATAGGTAGCTCTTTTTCTTTTTTTGTCTTTTTCAAAAGTTTTTTAATATAATTGTTTGTTTGATAGAAAGTATGTTTGCTATTAGCTCCAAATTTTAGCTGTTATTTTGGACTATTGCGGGGATGACTTCTCTGTTAGGGTAGTGTTTTGACATACCGACTAAGTTGTCAAATATTAGTTAGGTCGCATGACGTTAAAAACCCATCGTAAACTTGTATTCGCACCAATAAATGACTTTTTTTCATTCATATATGTGTTGCACACATAAGAATAGGGTCAAGGCCCTAGGTCATACATGTCTGAGGAGGATTAGGCCAGTTTATATAGGTCAATGAAATGATTAAATGTATTTTTAGTTCCGTAAGTTAAGTTATTTAGCATTTTTATCTTTTATCTTTTAGAGATAACATTTTGGTCTATCTTTTAAATTTTCGCATTCTTAGTCCTTTTTTTGGCCAGAACTTCCATCGAAGAAAAGGGTAAACTCAGGTGAAAAGAGACTGAAATTGTAAAAATAAAAGATACAAGCCCAAATGCTACCCTAAAAAGTTAAAGGACAAAACTGCTGGAAAAAATGAGTCAATAAGAATAATAGCCCTACTTTTAAAAGGCGGGTGAGATGTACATGTATTTTTCCAGTGATAAAGGTGAACTCTAATGAAGATAAGGATTGAATTGTGAATATTAAAAAGATACAGGACCAAAATGCAACTCTAGAAAGTTATAGGACAAAAATGCCATGTAAACTTAAGTTACGAAAAATACATTTAAGCTGTTAACAAAATCATTTTCGGATAGTGTCCAATGGATTACTGTGACCTACCATTGAGCTAATAGCCTGTTGTGCGACATTCATTTAGGAATAACCAATTCATTGGGAGATTTGAGTTGTCAACAGATATTGATAAGCATAAAATATACATCAGCATTGGCCTTAAACATTCCAATTCCAAGTTAAGGCACATTAGAAGGGCACCAATGATGTGTTGAGGAAAACAATTGGTTGTGACTTTTCTTTTATTTATTATTATTATTATTATTTGTTGTTTTGAAAAGTTAAAAAAAAAGAAAAGAAATTAGTAAAGAAGTCTAAAATTGCTAATAGAAAAAGAAAAATATAAAGAATTTTTTTGACATTGACCATTTTGTTATTGGGTAATTTTGGTATTTTATAATATTATCACAAATTAATTGGGTGTTAGTAAACATAAGATAAAAACCATCACACATTAATTAATCCAATAATTAGTTCAACAAATTAAACAAAATATTATATAATCTCATCACTACATATCATGCATTAATCAATACTACTCTAATATCATCACACAAAGTAAACGGAGCCTCCCGTAGGAAAACTTATTATTGAATATGTCCGACAACGGATACTTAGTGTTGATTTACCTCCTTCTATTAGTACTTGTGCACTTTTTCGTTTATGGCGGATCCCTTGGTCCATCGAGGTGACTGCCTGGCCTTGTATTTTTACCGATGTATTACCATTTGTTCAATGAAATTTACATTTACCGAAAAAAAAAAAGTAAACGGAGCCTGAGAGTTTCGTAATGTCACAGTGCAAGACTAGTTCTTTAACTTGAGACATCATAGTGATCTTGTGCTAAGTCCTTTGTACTTTAATTTATTTTCCGGTTATTAAGGTGATTTATATAGTGGATATTTCAGGTACAAGACTATCTAGTACAAAAATCAATTAGTGGGAAAAAATTCATCAATCGACCTTGATAATTAGACGATCTCCTATATTTTCTGTTGTTTCTTGATGGGTTTCCTAAATCAACCATTTAATCAAGAAAAGGAATTAATAATGCATCGGTATTAAATTAATAAGGTTTCAACTCACTAACATACCTTGGACAAATTCATAAAAGAATTGACGAACGGACCTTACTAGGCATGGTACTCGTTGTCGAAAGGTTCGCCATCTCTACCTAGAGATAGAACTTATGATTAATGAGTTATTTAAATTAAAGAGTTAATTCCAAAAGACAACTAATTAATGTGATCGATTATTTCAACAATTGTTGTCATTAAGTTATAAGATATGTGAGCTCGTAACTCTTACTAGAGTAAATCTAAAGGGTCATACACTCACTTGATGAAACTCGTCTCCTATCACTTAATTAATTCGATAGTTGAATTAAATTATGAATGATGAGATTAATTCATGTCAACGGTGTTTTTGCTCAAATGATTGTATTAAATATGTATAAACTAAATTAACTAGTATACTTAATTTGTTTTTGGGCTTAATTAATTCAAATGGGTTGGATTAATTTGTAAAGAAATTAATTTGATTAAGTTGGACATTCCTAATTAGATTAAATAAAGACCAGAAGGAGAAGAACAAAATTGATGAATTGGTTTAATGAATAATTGAACAAATGAACTAAGGAATTCATTGGGCTAGTTCAGGTAGAATTGACCCATTAATAATTAAAGGAAGATAAGAGGAGTGTGGGATCAAGATGATAGTGGGGTAGGCCTGGCTCGAACTAGGATCAGATTGAACTAATAAAAAATTGACTCATTCGACTCAGGCCCAATTGTGATCAGGCAGGTGAACTGGCACAATTGGACCAATTTATTTAATAATATATGACATATAATTAATATTTTATTTTTTTTAAGTTAATTATACTAGCAGATTTCATTAATATTTTAAAACTCTAAAACTTTTATCTTTATTGTTTTACTTCTAAATTTTTAATTCATTAATACTCTTTATTTATTTTTTTCAAAATTTATTTTAATTTTTTTTGACTTTTTATTATCTAAAGTTATTATTATAAGCTTGTTAGTAAAATAATTGTTTAAGTTACGTTGTTTTAACAGCCCTTTTTTCTAATTATAAATTTTTGTTTACTTTTATTTATTATTTATTTATCTTATAAAATAATCATAATTTAATGTAATTATTCAAAAGATATCTCAATTTTATAAAATATAAAAATAAAATAAGTCTGGTTGGGTTGGTCTTGAGCATGGCCTCAACCAGGCTGGTCCTGGACCCAATTGGGGCTCATTTAAAGACCTAGGATCACCTTCACACATTAATGTGTGTGGGGAAGTATATCTTTATTGTTATAAAGATAGTTTAGTCGAAAAAAATTATTACTTGCAATAAGTCAGTAATAAATCAACCGAGTGTAAGTATCATTTCTTCCATTCATCTTATTTTATTATCAGTAAGTTTCGTGAACTTTGACTTGTGGAGAGATTTATGTGTTATATGAAAGCAAAGCTAAGGGTGTTAGATGTAATTTTTCAAATTATAAGGAATTTACGTATAATTTTATCAAATTTTAAGAGATATGAGTGTAATTATTATTATTATTGTTTTTAATTTAAGTGGGTTTTGTGTGTTCTTGCAATGTCAACACGAAAGCAGCTGGGGTTTAGCCCGAATGAAATTACTCCACGCCCATGAAAGGTAACAGAACTGCGTTTTCCTTACGACGAATTATCTGTCGGCCTCAAAAACAAGAAAACATTGAAAATCATTGGACTTGTTTTCTTATTTGACTTTTTTTGTTTTCTCTTTCTGCTAAAACCCCTAAACCCCTTTTTCCTAAATCTCTGTTTCCTGAGCTACTGAGCAAATGAATGGGAAAAACGGTGAACCCAATAGCAAAGACCTATATGCTCTGCTTCACGTGTCGCCGGAAGCGTCTGATGAAGAAATCAGAAAGGCGTATCGCCAATGGGCTCAAGTCTACCATCCGGATAAATACCAATCTCCGCAAGTACAAATTTCTTAATTCCCCACATTTTTTCTTCCCGACGAGTTTAATTCTTTTATAATAATTTACTATTCTGCTATGTTCAACTTTTATGTTTTTGGCTGTGGTTTTGTTTTCATCTTCCTAAATCTTGGCTGTTATGTTATATTAGTTCAGTTGTTTTGTTGTCTGAATTGTGTGCTTTGAATGTGCGCTTTTTCTTCCGAATTTGATTATTTGTGTTGTAGTTTTGAATAATTTCTATATTGTGGCTGTGTGTTTTTCTTTTTCTAAGTTTTTAGGGGTGAGGTTGGGGATGGGTATCATGTTTTTCTTTTTTATGCTAATGCTGCATCTACTTTAGGTTGATAAGTAGGTTGGGTTTTATTCTATTTAGTTAGTTGAAATTCATTGTGAGGAATTTAACTTAAGTTGTTCTTGGTGTTGGATAGTTTGAAATTTTTGATGTCTAGTCTATGCTTCAATAGGGCAAATTGTAGTTGGTAGGCAAACATATCATGAGGCCAAGGCGAAAGAAGAGGTTCACAAATTTTAAACTGAGGCAAAAGTTTGCACGATTTGTTATATATCATAAGCATCCATGTGATGATTCTCATGAATTTCAGCACTTAAACCACCAATTAGTGTCAGCACTAAGTTACAAACAATTGCTTGATTTCAGCATAAGTAGTAAGTACAGCATATTTCTGGAACTTTTCAGCAAGTTAATAATTAATAGTATTTCACACACTTCCAGAACTTAATTGTAGAGAAGGGAACTGAAAGTTTCACACTTAAAGATTGAGCTCATCAGTGACCTTTTACATGGTGTCCAGAGAAACCTGCTTTGAACATGACGTTCATGCCCAAGGCAATGAAGTTGGCAGGCATTACTGTGATCTTGAATTTCTATATGGCTTAAAAGAATCCTCCTTGCATTGGCTCTTTTCTGGGTGGAATAGAAGGAGGACTGGAAATGCAATTGAATAGACTTACCTTTATTCTGCTGTCGATCGTCATTCCCTATCTCCTAACCTTAGACCTTGTAGGACTTGAGTAGGGGGACCTCTGATATCCCCAGTTAAGGATACTGCTCAAGGTTGACTGGATTGCCATACCAATTGATGGATAGGAGCCTACTCTAACTCAGAGCAGCTTCTCTAGTGAATTGCATAGGAAGGATCACGAATGCGATCATATCACCTGCCATTGGTTAGGTTGGATTTCTTTGCTCTATTGCTGAATATTTCAATAAATTAAGTAGATTTGTTTTGCTTATTTTGAAATGTTCTAGAATTATTCTTAGCCTAAAACATAAATAAGTAAAGAAATAAAGAAAAAAAGAGAAGGCTGGAAGAATCATCTCTCTAGTCCTTGTGGCATTTCTAGTGCTGAAAATAAATATAAGAACAACAAACAAATTAGAACCAGAGCATGAGTAGAATAGAAAAGGAAGAACAAGCAAGTAGAAGGAAGGGAAGAGTGAAAAAGTAGAGGAATAAGAGAGAGAACAAAAACCAGTAACAAGGGCTGCACTTTTTAACAGGGTGACCTTGACCCCTAAAGGAATGTGAAAAGGATGCAGCCAAGGTACCTTCATTATTAAAGCTTGTCCCAGGAAAGGCTGCCTGGCTGATGCCTTTAATAACCACAAACTCAGTTAGTGAAGTGGCATAAGTTATTCCAAGACTTGTACAGTCATGACTAAGTCATGTCTTGTAATTAATAAGCTCCAACAAATGTGACTGGATTTGGTTGTGGAAAGAAAAACGAATGTTTGATTGCCTGACTAATAAATGTGTTATCAATTATCATAAAAAGTTAACACCACAGTAGATGGTACATAATATATTGATGTTTCAACAGCATTTGGACCTCTTTATTTGAATGCATAAAAATCTCTTGATTAAATGAAAAAAAAAAGGGAGAAGAAAAGACTTCAGATACTTTTTTGCTTTTTGTGATGCTGAGCACAATAAATTCTCTATTTTGTTTCTAACTGATTTCTGAGTTAGTGTCTGTCTGCTAAGTAGTGGAGTTGGTCAATCTTGAATAACCACTAGGCCTATGGAATGATCAAATGGCCTCAAATGTATAGATGAGGAGGCAGTAGTTCATTAAAAATGAAATTTTTTCTGCTAATAGAAGATACTCTTTGTATTTACCAACCTCCCAATTGTAGTCCATCTATTTATTACTATTGATGAAACTTCCGTAGTTGTTGAATGGTTGACCTATAACATTCTTCTTACTTCATTATGTGGCTTTTGATATTAAAAAATCAGTTATATCCAACAAGATCGGTAAATATTCTGCTTTTTCGAGTGTGGATTAAAAATAAACATGATTTTAGATGAATGTGAAGCTAGAATTTTATTATTGAATGCTGTGTGTGTTAGAAGTTTATTATCAATTCCTGTGTTTCAACCAGTCCTTATCTTGTTAGATGAAGGTGGGCTATCTGCATCATCTAAGTGAAGTACAGAAACCCATGCTTTTGAATTTTGAAATATTAACAATCCCAAAATATGCGTCAATCGGTAACTTTAGTATGTAAATAAACAAAAGTTAAAATTAACAAATATGATATAGTTTGTTTCTTTCCTTATGCTTACAGATATTCCTATAAACCGCCAAGGGTTGGACTTGGGACATAGAGAAAAGATATGGTGTAGAAAAGTCCATATTAGTTGCATATACGAAAAATCAGGCAGCTAGGATCTTGATCTAGATAAAACAACATTGACAATCTGACCAAACCACTTTTGGACATCGTATGTTAATAACAATGCAAAGGTTATACGCCTTATTGAAGACAGTGCCTTAATATAAAAGATCTCTGAGTCTATACCGCACCGCCACCGCCACCGCCACCGCCACCGCCTCATTCGTCCTTAATCATTATGTCTTAAACCACCTAAAAGGATCCCACAATGTCGGGAATGGTGATCTCAGGTCTTGGTCACTGATTACCACAACAGACACAGGACATTATTTCTTGAATTTGTTTGATCATTAAGTTTTACCTATGTGGAGTCAATATAAAAAATTGCTAGATGTTGGTCTGACATCAAAATGCCCAGTATGTTATCCTGGGCAGATGCAGGTTGTTTTTGGTTTAAAGCCGCACAACGGTTGTGCTCTTGCAATTTGACTAATTATCTGACTCATGGTTTCCCCAGTAGTTCTACCAGTACTATGCTCAAGCAAGAGCTCTTCTATTGCTGTCTCCTGTGCATGCTTACTGAATAATTTGTTTTATTTCATGGATTGTCATATTGTTTCCTAAAAATATTTCATGTTTCACAGACTCTTTTTTAGCTTTGATTTATGAGGAGGTTCTGTTTAAGGGATGGTTACACTGTATGAGTTGCATAAGACTTTATATTTTGCTTAACTTTCAGATGAAGGAAATTGCTACAGAGAACTTTCAACGAGTGTGTGAGGCTTATGAGATTTTAACAGATGAAAACAAAAGGATGATATATGATATCTATGGTATGGAGGGACTAACTTCTGGTCTGGAGCTTGGCCCTAAACTGAACAGAGTTGAAGAGATAAAGGAAGAACTTGAGAGATTGCGACGCCAGAAAGAACAAGAAAAAGATTCAGCTCATGTACAACCTTCTGGTTCAATTTTGGCAAATTTGTCATTACCCGATTTTTTAGATGGTGATGGCATTATGAGAGGGTAAGCCCTTTCTTGACTGAGTCATTTCAGGCTGTCAAATTGATCTATCGATATGTCTTGCATGAACTGTTATATGTATAGATAACAAATGTACTCTACGAGGACACGACTCAAAGCTTTCGCCATATGAAGTTTTATGATTCTTCATCTGATGAAATCCTTGTGTAAATAATGAGTGATTGATTTCTCTCACTAAGGGCTCAGTCTGACTCATATTTGGATATGTAGCCCGACTTCTTCTGCCTCTTAGTCCTTACTGTATCTTGTAACTTATATGCTTTTAATCCTTGGTCATGATATCCGAAATCTTAAGAAGTTGCAGTATTTTGTCAATTTCTTTATCTTGTAAATTTTTTCTTTAAAATTAAATATGAAATCACCCTTATGTTTGATATCACGTTGGTCGTAGGTCACAATAGCATAGGGACTAAACATGGCAGCTTTACACTCTTTTTTCTCTTTGCCTCAACCTTTTCATTACCGCTCACGGTGAATGTCAGGATGGGTATGGCGAGTGAGGTTCAATCTAAAATATCAAAACGGACTTCTCTTGCTATTGGAGGGAATCTGGCTGTTAATGCAAACTCTGGTGGCGGTGCGGCAACTGCAATCCTTAGGCATCATGTATCTCAGGTTTCTTCTGTAGAATTCATGGGCTCTATTGGCTTGCAGTCATTATTAGGAGTACAAACTTCTCGGTAGGATGTTGGACTTGCTCAAATTAGATAATTTTCTCCAGTTCAACTTGTATACCTTCAGTCACTTGTTTTATGTTCTGCTTCAGCCAATTGTCTGCCCACTCTACTGCTGTAATGGGCCTTACCATGTCTTTGAGAGATGGATGGATTAATCTTTCAAACACCTGGACCCGTCAGCTCTCAGATACAACAGATGGAAATGTAAAACTTTTCTTTAAGAATTTTGTTCTTTCCTGAATGTGTAAATGACTATTGTTGTAGGAGCTTTTACATTTATGTACTTTCTTAAACATGTTATCAATCAGACTCATGACAGTGAATTGCATAGTTGGAATCAGCATTCCTTTTTTGTGTAGCTTTGTGCAGCATCAAATGGATTTGTGAAATCATGTGGAAACTAATTTGAGTTCAATGTATAAAATGTCTCTTTCTCTTTCTGTCTTATGAATAATTGTGTTCTTCACCTTTCAGATACAACTTTCTTTAGGCCCAGAGTCATCTATAGGTGTTGGCTGGAGAAAGAAAGAGAAAAAAATGTCTGCTGCAGGAGAGGTTAAGGTAGCTTCATTGGTACTTGAATTTATTTTTGGTTCTACTGGAGTTTATTTATTTGTTTAACTAATGTGCATCTCTTCTTCAATACAAATTGGGGTTATTTGCATTCATCTTCTGGATTCAAAGTTTTGGCTTCCTCTGCATTATTTGGTCAAAATATTTAAACAAAATTTATTTGAAGACCAAGTACCTTTAACCACTTTCTTTTGGGAAAAGGCAAACCTTCCAAAATACTTACTTGGAAATATTTCTGATACCTTGAATCTTTTCGAAGGAAAAAACAAGCGGCCAAAATTTCAATTTTAAGTGGAATGAGGACTAACCTTGCTTTTTATGCATTAAAAAGTGATCATGATTCATAATTATAAATGGTTCTCAAGTTTCCAAAATTGAAATGTCAGACCTATAATTACAGAGGGCATACTTAATATTCAGGTGATAAATCCTAAAAGAAATCAAATTGAGTTATTTTCAGAAGCATCATTTTTCTATAGGTAAACAATAATTGCCTAATATAGATTCTACAATATTGAACTTCATAATCTAGATTTTGGTTTGAGAATTTTTCTAGGAATTGCATTTTAAGCCCTTCTTTACTGTTTTATGTATTTATTTTAACATATATAAGTTAATTTGCACTCTTATTCTTTACTCAATATGGTTTGAAATCCATTTTAATGCTTTACTTATCTAAAAGAACGCTAAATGTAACAAGCTAAGTCATTAATTATTATTACGCAGTGCCTTCTCAAACTAAAATTAATACACTCTGTAGTTGTTGAAGAGGGTAAATTTAATTTGATCTCATTTTTGTTTTAGGATATTCATTTAGAAACCCTAATGCTTCTTAGAGGTGGTTCGCATACAAAAAAGTCAAACAATAATATTTATATTGTTGAAGATGGCCATAAATTATATCTTTGTCCTCTTATTTCTTGTTTAAGACTCTAAAGTACTTTATTATGCGTTTAATAAGATACTTCATGTATAATTTAAGGTAGTTTTAAAGTTTGAATTTTGGGTTCTCACTTCTTATATTTCCATTTTGTAACAATGAATATCAATTAATTCTTTTTGAAAAATTAGGGGTTACATGTTTGTTAGATCAGGGGCTTTTGGGTCTTTCGACACAAGTGCTCTTTAGACTCTACCTAAAATATTAGAGCAGAGATCTTGCGAAAAATCTAGATTTTATACCCAAAACCACAATGTCTGATGCAAATAACCCAAAAAGTTTGTGTTAGTGATTTGTAAAGTTGTTGCGGCAGCATGAGGGAACACATTGACTATTTACTGGAGTTTCTACAGTATTTTTTCTAAAGCCCATGCTCCTTGTTCTCATGTAATGTTCCATTGAAATAATGAAATTGTCTGTTAAATAAGTTACCAATCAGTGATGATGCTAAGTGTTTTGAGTTTGAGCTCATTAGACGTTTTGCTTGAAAATTGTTTATCATTTGTGTGCATCTTTTGCTTCAACATTATTGAAGATGCTTCCTGCGCCTACCCATTTTTGTTTATTGGCCCTTATCTTCAATGCAGATCATATGAATGACGGGTATATGTTGTCTATTCTAATTGTAGTATCTGATTGTCCATGCGCTCTCTATTGTAGATTGGCACAAGCTCATTTGGAGCTACCGCTCATTACACTCATTCCTTTTCCTCTAAATCACATGGACGTATTGCCGGAACAATTGGAAGGTGTCTTTTCTTGTCTCCATGTTTTGCGGACAAACTACATTTTTTTTGGTGATTTGTGTAATTGCTAACCTAGAATGTACAACAACTAGTTCCACATCCTATGACTGAACTACCAGGGTTAATACATTAGAATGTAGTGTAGTATTGAATTATGTTACATCATCCGAGCAGTAAGCCTTTTGCTTTTGATAAAGTCGATGGCCATCAATTAATATAAGTGACTGGGGATCAGCTTTGTGT
>NC_026146.1:11753954-11781573 GCF_000512975.1 Sesamum indicum | reverse complement strand
TTCAGAAAGGCTTATACCACATTATGCCCCAATGCAATGTTAACAACCCTGCAGTAATGTTTTTGAGATTAGTTTAAGTAGGAATATCCTTTTAAACAAAATACACATGCTAAAATTGAGAAGAGAACTACAGAAAGTATATCTCCTTCATTTTGTGCATAAGTGGTTGAATTCACTTCTAGTCAAGATATATTAGGATTCACTACATAGAGGATTATTAGCAATGCCCTTAATGTTATCAAATTCCCTTTGAGGTTAAATAGAATTTCAATTTGGTAGTGGTCATCCTTGTAGAATTTCGTATAAAAATGTTATGTACAAGCAAAAGTAAATGGCAAGTTTATTAACCAGTTGAAGTTATCCTGATGTAGCTTTCTATCTATTAATTGTCGTAAGGTGCTTACTGGCCTATTTATCACCACCAAAAGAATGTATGTAGGCAAAATAATAGATTTGACATGTTCTTCTTCTGTAGTTACACCAGACATAAAGAAAAAATCCCATGAAGAGATCTAAGTGAGGCCCATTATGAATCGTACTTTGTCCGATTTTCTCTTATTTGTGGGAGTAAAAAGGCAAGAGTCCTCAAAATATTTCATCCTGTACATAAAGCCTTGTAAAAACTTATATCTACTTGAAAATCTGGAGAGAAATTGTTTAATGTCCTTTTCTTTTCCCTCAGCACTGATTCTAGCTTGAAAGTTGCTGCTAAGTGGAAAGTCCAACAATCCCCTTAACCCCTGGCCCCCAAGTTATTGAACTTTTGCAGTCTTTTGGGGTCAATTGCATCGTATGGAACTGAAACCCTTCACATATTAGTGGTCCAGTAAGCCCAAAGCCTTAGTAGTTATCACATTTTTTCAAGATGAAAGGCTTCTTGCATTTTTATGTAATAAAAGGATGTTATTTTAGATGCTTATTTGGCAGCAATTCTCTGCTTAAATGTGGAAGGTTTTCTGTCTAAATCAGACTTGTGACGTGATCTACATTATTGCAGTGGTTCACTTGCACTTGAGATTGGAGGTGGAAGAAAGATATCTAAGTTTAGTACTGTTCGGATGATGTATTCCATTGGAATTCAGGTATGCAAATGTATATATAGCACACAAGATTTTCAGTTATCTGTGTTGTGTGTTCATGCTAAACTTCAGCCACAGAAGTCACAGTTTCTTTTTTTCTAAAAAAAAGCATGAGCAACTCTTTGGATCTTGACCAGGAAGATGTTAGAGAAGTATAAAGGTGTGTTTGTGTGAGTAAAATTTTGCTATATCTTTGTATTAATTTCCTCCAAATTTATCAGTGTTTCTACTAAAACTCTGACCAACTCTACGGATTTGACTCGGGAGATGTTGAAAAAGTATGCAGAAGTCCTTTGGCGGCTAAAGTCTTGCTTTATCCTTGTGTTTATATCCTTATGTTAATTTTTTTGAGCAGGCTTTGTGTAATCACTTACTCTTATCTTTATCACTGATAGGGATTGATTTGGAAATTTGAATTGAATCGCGGGGGGCAAAAGTTGGTTGTTCCTGTAAGTGCGTTCTCAAACACATTACAGGATATTATTAGTGACTCAAATCCATATATTATTACCAAATGTATTTGTCTGTTAATGAGATAGTCAGGCGTCATGCAATCAATCTTGTTATAATCCAATTCTTTTGGTAGCTGATTTGTAATTTGTTAGACATGTTGATAATTTCTAGCACAGGTACTAATTTGTGCATTTAATTAGTGAAGGCAGCATATTAGAAGGATTCCAGGTATTAGAAAAGTAAGAAAATTTGGTAAAAACTCGCTATTTTTTCTACATACCACTGCTGCGTGGCTTAGTCAAACATTTTGCATGGACCTTTCTGCAGAAAGAAATGGATATATGAAAAAAGCATATACAACTAATTCATCAGATACAATGTGTTTTTATTTCTTTTATCCGATCAATTAGTCAGACATAATTGAACTTGTATTCCGGCTTGGACTATGAACAACCATGATGCAATAATTCTCGTAGAAGCATGTGAACAGTGTGAGCTACAACTTTGTTATATCATCCTGTATCCTTTTGTAATGTACTTATAAATGATATTACTTGCAGATATTGCTGTCTAATCATCTGAATCCAGTTTTCGCAACTGGGGCATTCATTATTCCACTGTCACTTTATTTTACTCTCAAGGTTTGCTTTCTAGTCTGTGTAACAATTTGTTAGTTGAACTGGAATTCTATTAGAATTAGAGCACTTACTTTTGCTTATTGTCTCACCTATTGGCTATTGAATACAATGGTTAACTGGAAGTCCAGAGTCCAGATAGTTACTTAAACATGGCAGATCTCCCTGCAAGTGGTTTGATTGATATCCCATGCTTTAAACTTGCCTTTGCAATATTTATGTTGTAATTGGCATGCAAATGGTAAGGACAACTTGAAATGGATTTTATTTACTAAGAAGACCATTAGAGTGCGCTCTCTTAGTGTTATGTCATGCCTTCAGCAAATTGGGTGTTTGCAATCTGGAGACGCTAAAAATTGGCAGATTAATTTTTGGAATTGCGTCATTGTCCATACTGGAAAAGATCAAATAACTACGTGGATGTGTTTCTTGGTATTATAATAATGACTAGCTGATGCTAGCTGCTTCATTAATTTTCTTATCGTAACTGTTTAGTTTTAGGACTGATTGCCTTGATCACTTGTTGTATGGGACTTCTGTATTGGTTATATTAGCATAGGTGGATTTTCTGAATGCTTGTTGTTTCCATTTTTTTTTATTTTCAGAAACTTGTTCTCAAACCTTATTATCTTAGACGGGAAAAGCAAAAGGGTTTGGAGAACTTTGAAAAGATTCAAATCCAGGTACTCTATTCCGGTTTTACTTCCTTTTCTATTTGTTCACTGTTATGGTGCTTTAACCTGACTGACCTTGCTGTCCTTTTTCTTTTGAATTCTTTCAATTTTGTCTGCTGATAATCTGCTTGGAGTTAGATTTTAAATTCTATGGCAAGTAGCATGTTCGCAAAAGGTTGCGTTTGCATGCTCTTCTATGAGCTTTCATATTTTTTTTCCCACAACGATACCCTTTTTGTTTTTCCAATTTTTTAAGATCATTCATTTGTTGGTTATTGTGTATATGATGGCAAATTCCCTTCTTGCACGTACCCTATCTTATGTTAATCAGTTCTATGTGTTATTTGTAGATGCTTTGTGCAATAAAGTAAGGAATTTTGGTAATAGAACCATTTTTCTGATCATGCTCCTCCCAAATGTAAAAACTGTTCTATATCACTTTTCAGAATTTTAATCTTTTAGGTTTTCTTCATCAGGGGTTGTGATGCTCAAGACAACTCCCTTTCTTAGTGAAGAAGTGTGCTGAAAGTAACAAAAGTGAAATACAAAGAACCCTAATAACCCCCAACACAACCCTCCGCGTGCGCCCCTTCTTGAGATAAATAAATAAATATATAATGAATAAAGTAAAATAAAAAGGACAAGAAGAATCCACTGTATTTTTATGAGACATTACTAGCCGAATCTATTAAGCAGAGTACTAGTCATGCAAGAGAAGAGTAGCTCAAGTCTGAAGCTGGATTCTTGGATGTCACTAAAGGTACGCAGGCTTCGTATTAATGAACCACCATTTCTTATTAGATGATAATGAACCAGCATTTTTGTTACTAGATGATATGTCAAGCTTCAGTTGATTGAAATCATTTAAGTTATGGTCTCACGTACAGATGCAAAAACTGGTCACTTATTGTGTCACAGAGATCCTTAACGAAGTTTGGTAGAATTTTTGTTCTGTTATTATCCAACTACAACATTTAGGTGCACCACTTTTTCCTTTACCAAAATACTCCAGTGGTCTTACTCAAATGCATGCTCCTTGGTGTCTCTGGTGTCTCACACATGACTGCCTGCAAAATTGTCTCTTGTGCTTTCTCAGTTTCATTTTTGTCTTTGGATAACTATAAAGAGGTCTTGAGATTCTGTTTTCTAGAGTCCAAAGATCATATAAGTTTGGTACACGACATTGTAAATGACTGAATTTTGTATTACTACTCTCAAGCTTGGTATTGTTGTTGCTGGGGTACATCCGCCATCGTCATTGTTGTGTACTGAGCACTTGGCAGAATCTGGTGTTATTTTAATTTGTGCCCAAGATGATACACATATATTGGTCTAACACCTTAAAGATTTAATGCTGCTGGAGTAGTCATGCTAACATAATTCTTTTGCTGCTTCTTAGCTGAGAAGTCATCTTTATGTACATTGGACAATTCTCACTTTACAACCTAGAGAAAGGCACCTGTATCTTTCTCCTTCCCTCCTCTCAAATCCAAGCCGTCTTCTGTAACCTCAATGTTTTTGTCCTCAGGTTCAAGAGGCAAGGGCTGCAGCTAAGAAAGCTCAACAGCTATTGCAGAATGTTTCCAACAGGAAAAGAAATAAGCAATTAGAAATTGGTGGTTTGGTTGTTGTTAAGGCGGTTTATGGAAATCACAAAGCTCTGGTGAACAGACATAAATCTGAAGAAATGGAAGATGAAGTGGCATCACAAATCATCGATGTCACATTACCTCTAAATTTTCTTGTTAATGATTCTGGGCAGCTCAAGGTTTGCTTCTTGCTTAAATAAATTTTTGCGGCATTTTGCATGTGAATGATTATAACATAGGCTTGATGACAATTTTTGTCCAATGTGACTCTGCTACCCAAAAAGTATAGGGATAGTTACACTCTTTAGTCTTCTTCCATGAGGTTTTGTATAATTATACATAGACCCCTATGGTGCGGAAAATTATATCTAGTACCCTGAGGTATGCTTTAAGACCCTTTGTTAGTTAAAATTCACTGAATTACTGATATTAACCAAAAATGCGAAAAAGAAAATCTATATTTACTCTCGATTGACTTATTTCTGATTTATTGCTATCTAATAAATTATTTTATGATCAAATTATCCTTATACATCATCTTCACACATTAATGCATGCAAGGAGGTATATTTTTGGCGTTATAAGGCTAGTTTAGTCACGGAAAAAATTATTTGATCTGTAATAAGTCAATCCAAAGTAAGTATCGATTTTCATTCATTTTTTTTTTATTAATATCAATCAGTGAATTTTGACTAACGCAGGGACCTCTTTGTATAGAAGCAAACCCCAGGAGTACTAGATGTAATTTTTGAAACCACAGGAGGTCGTAGTGTAATTATCCCAAAAATATAAGAGCATGACCTATTATAGTTCTTTTTCATCAAAACCTGTTATTTGGTATTGCTTTGGCACCAAGGAGGGGAAGATCTTACAAAGAGGAGAGACAAAAATCCCTACCAGCTTAAATTATATTTGATGAATGTCTTCCGAGACATCTGCTCTTTCTCATCTTATTCTGTGTCAAACAAGGAACCTTTCATCATAGAGAGAGATGATGAGGAATAAAGGAAGTATGTTAGAGATATCCACACAGTTTCTGTAAGATATTGGAATCAGATTGTGGAGTATTGACGGGAAGAATTACTTGGCAAGTATCTTGTGATATGGTGGACATGTATTGCAGGATGAGATATTGCATCCTTTCAACCTTTTCAACAATCACATGCATCTGCTGAGATTTAAGGAGTTGAGTAAGTGTTTGGGGGGAGGGGGGATCTTGTGGTTGAACTATGGGATCATAGGAGAGGATTTCATTGAAAGTCTGGGAGAAATTGCTGTAGGAGGTAAATGGAGGTGAGTAAAGACAAACTCAGAAGTCCAGCATAAAAAAAGAGCTAAAATTGCTGTTAAGAGGTGCATGGAGGTCAGCAGAGACAAGAACTCAGAAGCCCGCATGAAAGAAGTGCTAAAACCTTGTAAAATTTCATAAAACCTTACAGAGAAGCGAATAATTTAATTAGCTCCAGCTTGCTGCAATTGTATGTGCTCTTCTTGGGAAAGGCTTTTAAGCATTTCAGGAAAAAAGAGTGAACAGAGAAAGAAATGAAGAAAGAAAAGAAGGTGGCTTCTCATATAGATTTGTTCTTTGTCTGATTGCCTTCATGATAGTTTCGATTTAGTTCTGAATGCAATGATTTCTTTGTGAACCATCACTTAGTTCAGTGTGCTTTGGGGATAGTACTTAGATTTCAATGTATTTATGCAGCTACATGAAGGTGTGAAGAAGTCTGGGATTATGGGCTTTTGTGATCCTTGTCCAGGAGAACCTAAGCAACTATACGTGGAGTATACCTATCGTGGTGCCAGATATGAGGTAGGCCAGTCTACAAAATCGTTTATTTAGTATTCTTAACTACCTGATGCTTAAACATCACTAACTTCAACAGGTCACAGTTGATGATTACGACGAGTTGCTAATACCCCAAGAGAGGCACAGAGTTTAAACACTGGCATGGACGCCGAATGAAACTTCAGATAGTATTTGAGTTCAAACTCAGCATAGTTAAGATTCTTAAGGAATACGGAATTATAGGAAAGATAGCCATTGACCATTTGTCACCTATTTGATATGCTTTCGTGTTTCCTTGCATGTCTCTGAGATACCCTTGGGTTGCTTCTCCCTCAAAATTTTGTTGAGTAACATAATTCCTTTTACTTTTTTTTTTTTTTGTGTAATTCTATTGTTTCCATGTGGGAAAATAAGTTGGTATAATCTAGTTCGTCGGCCATAATTTTATGGCATGCTTTTTATATGAATGCTAATCTCGCCTGTGTTAGTTAGAGCAATGGACTTGCATTAGGATATGGTTCATTTGAACTCAGTATTGGCTGTGTTAAAGTTTTGTTCGAATGGAGAATCATATAATATTTAATTCCATAAGGGCTTGTTTGGTTAATGAGATAGGATTAGGCGTGATGGAATCGGCTGGGATGGGAAATTGAATAATAATTAACCCATCTTCCATTATATATTGTTGGTTTGAGGTATGATGTCTGATATTCCATGTGATAATATAATACGGTGCTTGGTTGAAGGGATTATGAAGTATGATTAAAAGTAAAAAGACTATTAAGGGTATCTTTTTTTGAAGTTATTTTTATTTTTAGGATGAATTACTATGACCTCCTCCGAGGTTTGGCATAAATGCGGATGCCTCCTCATTTTTTTAAAAAATTACAAGTACCTTATTGAGGTTTGTAATTTTTAACCAGAGGCATGAATTGTCCATTTTGCCCTAGTTTTTTATTTTTTTGAAAAATAAATAATTACATTATTGCCCCTATGTGTAAAAGTGTAGGAAACTTCTCCCTCTTCTCTTCTTGATTTGCAGCAAGCCCTATTTTTCTATGAGTGTTCGCTCTAACCAAATCCCTCAAATCTTTTCAAAATTCATTTTTTAAAGCATCATTGCGTTCGCGTTCTTGTATTTTTTAAGTGAAGAAGGTCTTTGAACACTAAAGAAACGAATTTCGACAACTTTCATCGACTAAAAGGTATGCAATGCTTCCCTCACATGCTTTAATCGTTGATTTTTCTTGATTTTGTAGTGATTATATTTCATTCAAGTAGGATTTTGTGTTTGTACAATAAAATTTTTTCCTACATTTTGAAATTGATCCTGATGTCCAATTTCTTTTTTTTTTTTTTTTTAAGTTTTATGGAGATTATTTATGTGTTCTTCAATTCACCAAATAAGCAAATTTCTTGCACCGAAAAATTCTTAATGGAATGTAAGATGTCAAATGTGATGCTGAGATTATGCTTCTTTAACCCATTTTATGAACAGGAGCATCCGTTTGTTTCTTCAACACTTTGTTTTCACTTTATCTTTTTCTGTTTGAAATTTGTAGTTTTGTGAAAGAATTTGCTTTGTGGTTTCTTCGATTTCAATTGTCCAAATGTAGTTTCTACAGATTGCTCATTGTTCATAGTTTTGATTATATATTTGGTTGCAATATAGTTTTTTACATTTTTTTTTTATCGGAATGGGAAAGAAGGTGTATGATATGGGAATAGATTTTAGAGGTAAAAGAAATAAGGAGCTAGAACAAAAATAATGATGAAGAACTGTTATCCCACATTGGTTTATAATAATTGATGGGATGTATTATCCCATAGATCCTTATAAGTAAGACTAGGTACAATTTTAATACCTGGCTCTAATAATGTTAACTAAACATGTTATTATGTATGATAAGCAATCGTATCATGCCTAATCACATGAACCAAACAGACCCTAAGACTATGCTTACTTTGTGGAATTAGGTTAGCCACCCAATTATGCACAATAGAGTGTTTATTTTGTTGGACTTAAACTGAGGAACAAGAGGCCGACTGGGGCTTAAGTCCTGTAGAAGTTGAACAGACCATAGTAGTCGCATAGTTATGATAATTATGAAGCCCACAACACTATAAGGGCATGTTTACTTCAACATATAGGATTAAATGGTTAAATAGTAATTTGTGATTGTATTGATGGTTGCTTGGGCATGCTAGCCGGATCGACCAACAAATGATAGGCCAGAATTAAACGTCAGCAGGATACCCCAATATCCAAAGATATTTGTAAGTTGTGGTTTTGCCATGCCATCTTAAATGGTGTTCTAGATACAATCATATTCACTAATTCCTAAAACTGAAAAGAGGTAATTAAGTGAACCAAACCATGTACAACATAGTATTATCTCTCAAATGCTTCAAGCTTGTACTTCATTAAGTACACATAACCAAACCGTGATTGATCATCAATAGAGATTTTGAAGTAAGAAAATACACTTTGGCCCACAAACATCCGAGTTGATGAAATCCAAAAAATTCTTGGCAAAGCTTGGTATCCATACCTAGGAAGCAATGTTAGCAACCATGTTTAAATTCAACAATTAAAAGAAACTTTCGGTAGTTTGCAAGACGCTTCTTACAGTGCTTCTTTCCAATGGCATTAGTTTTATGACAGTGAAATACTCATCATGACTTTGATTATTTTGGTTTCATTTTCCTCTAAGCCCTTTAGAACTTTCTCCCATGTGTCGTATCCTATATGTCTGTCTCCCATCTTAACTACAACTTTTTATAAAGTGGTGGAAGATCATATGTGTTCTGTTAGAGGCGTTTATTTTCTTTAAGTAACATATTACTTATTGATGTTATCTTAAGGTCTAATTGTAAAGCAACAACTAATGTCTTACACTCCTTGTCTATAGTGATGTTGGCATAACATCTATTACGATATCCCTTTACCTAACAATTTGAATGTCGCACACTTTTCTTTGGTGGGTTCCTCAAACTGAAAAGTTTTAGTGAAAAAAATTCTTTTCAAAATCAAATAGGTTTGTTGAAATGCAAAATTATTTTAAGATTTTTTAAATCAATCAAACTAGTTTTGGACTCAATATTGGTCATACGTGGTTTTTATGCATCAACAGAAAATAAGTATTTATTCATACTGTTAATCGTGAATTTATGATATGCTCTAGGAGTGTGCAATTTTCGGTTCGGTAGTTGATAATTTTTTTTTGAATTTTGGTATTCAATTCGGTTTCGATTATTTGTGTCGGTTAACCGAATCGAACTGAATACCCAGCTTTAATATATATATATTATATTATATTACGAATATATATAAATATAATAAAAAATAATATATAAAAGTTAAATATTTTAACATCTGTATTTATAGCAAAATATAATATTTTATGGTTAGTACCTACTTAATTTATTATAATTGTTGATTAACAAATAATTTATAACTAACAAATTAACTATTTAAAGGGGTCTCCCAGTTTGTCGGCTTCCAAGTGGTTTATGTCAAATACGTTAATGTCGCATTAATCTTAGGCCTATGTTTAATTGATTCCCAGCAATTTATTTTGGGTCCAAATTAATTATTTGGGCCTAATCATTTAATTAACCTCTATTAATCAAGTCCAAGCTCAAACTAATTAATTAGGTATTCTGGGCTTGGGCTTTTGGAAAGAAAACCAAATCTTCTTCTTTCAACTTTTTTATTTAAAAATGCAATTAAAAATTATATACTTTGTTCAAAATTATTTATTTGGACTTTTTTCAAATAATTGTCCTAATTATGAACAGTTGTGGCCACGGACTTCTAGAGAGTACACAACAAAGAAAACTTAGGAGATCACCATCATCTTATGAAGGGCGATAGATCCTTTCTAAGAAGACATCAACCTCCATACACGTTCTAACTACACTGGTACTAGCATTTTTTGTAACCACGTATTTACGCAGCCACATTAGCTAAGACCAAGATACAACCACCCTGTACACAAAACTACTGTGGTTCCTCAAGTCAAAGAACTGAATCTTGTACTATCACAGCCAAGAAATTCTAGTCATGCCGATCATGCCTTATAGATTTCCAAATGACAACTCATGCTTGTCAGTTCAGCGAACTTGATAACTCATTATTAAGCACCCACTACAATAATCATATGAACACATCACTTAGTACAAGTCTCTAAGGAATCATGGCTAATACCGCGTCTCGATTGATTTATTGACTTCTAACATTTTAAATCAAACCATAGAAGTCAACTTCATGATGTCATCCTATGTGTGACCCAACTCTATAGTATCATGATCTAAGGGATTCAACCAAATGCATATAAGTATTGTGTAAAGCATAAGATGAAGATGGTCAAGGAAGAATTCTCAATATTAACATATTATTGAAAAATATTATTTAGATTTAATGACAATGAGCCAACAATTAGCTTGATGATTACCAGTTCTAACAAATTAACCCCATAATTTAAGAGTACCCATTACCATGAGTAGCCATCTAGCAATAGTCCGTGATACTAAAGAATAGGTGAATAATGTGTGAACATGTGAGCCACTCGCACCATGCAATTACGGTCATTCTACTGCCGACTCCGATCAAAGTCTAAGGTATGGAATTTGTTATCAGTTTCCATATTGGATTTCGATATCTATGTAATAGCTCTCCAAGTTATGCTTCTAATTTTATCAACATTGAAAATCTCTTTTCCTATTTGATCAACCGCCATGGTCATGGCTCAAGAAACGTATATTTTAGATTACATAAGAGGTTCGCTATCATCTCATGATAAGTAATAGACCCTATTTTAAGAAAAAAAATACATAAAATGCCCCTATGTTTTAAAAAGTCTGTAAGAAAAACCCTCTTGTTATGAGAATAGGCTAAAAATCCCATTGTGTTTTGTAAAATTCAGTTCAATCGCCCCCTCTCCATTAAAAAATAACCGTTATACTCTTACTTATTATATATTATTTCTTATATTAATGACCTTTGATCAAATACTGATCATTAGATCTAATAAATTAATCTCAACCGTTAGATTTTAAACAAATAAAAGGTCTAGATTCAACACATTGTTTAACTTATATTATATATAAATAATTTAAAATTTTAAAAATATATTATTATTATATATTTAAAAAAAAACTAACTACCCACCCTACCCCCATAGCCCCCCCAACCCCCCACACCCAAGCGGCTAATATTTATTAAAATCGTCGTATCTCCGTAAATTCTTTACCAAATTGAGTGAGGCCGATCTAGTTAGAATCGTCTTGAAGAGACGAGTCTGATGGTGGTAATTTGAGATCGAGATTCGATCGCATGAAGATGAATCGATAGCAAACATGTTCGGAGGTCGTGACTTGAGTCCACTCTCTATGATTGGCGAAAACTCAAATTGAAGGTATGAAAATATTCGTGTTGAAGAGAGGATTCGAATGGTACCATTGATCGTCGAAAATTCGTCCGGACGGTGCCGGAAACTTAGAAAGCGTAAAAGGGGCAAAAATTGCCATTTTTTCTTTTTTCTTTTTTTTTTAATTTTTTAAGTAATTTTAATTATATTAATTAAAATATGTTTTAGTTAATTAAGAATATTTTAAATAATTATAATAATTAAATATTTTGGGTAGTTAATAACAATTATTGTAATTAAATATATATTTTAATTAATTAAAAATAATAGTTAGATTTAATAATTAATAATTATAAAATTATTTGAATTTAAATATAATTTAATTTAATATTTCAATTTAAATTTAATATGACAAAATTTAACTTATTTTTTAAGGTGAGAAATGACAAAAAGAACACACAAAACAAGCCAAAAAGCCCTTTGTATGTTAAATAGATCCATAGAGGGGTATTTTAGTCCAAAGTGTCATTAAATATGAATCTAAACTGCAGAAAATGACTACGAAACGCAGTAGACGCGCGTCTCCTCCTCTTCTCTTTAGTTTCTAACAGAAAGGAGATTTTTTGCTGACTAAAACAAAACAGGAAGGGGGTTTTAGCCTATTCTGAAAATAGGAAGGTGTTTTTTGCATACTTTCTAAAACAAAGGGGGATTTTATGCATTGTCCCCCATTTTACAATCACCAATCTCCATGCATGCGTCAACTATGTGTTAAAATGATTGTATGGTAATCCATGATGAGAACTAGACTATGTTGCACATGATCAAGTCATAGCCGTCCTATATACAAGGTTAGTGCGAAGGCGTTTTAGTCATACAAATTATGCCATACGGGACTTCTATATGACAATTCCTATAAGTCAGTTCAGTGAACTTGACAATCCTTCTCAATTACCCACTAATAAAACTACGACGCTCATCATAAGATGCAACACTTAGAATCCTTCAATTCCCCTACTTGATGGTTCTCAACTTGAAACATTTTAGATCAAATCTCATAAGTTGATTTCATGATTAGCATCATATGCATGGCCCAACTTCCATAGCTTCTATGATTAGGGGCTTCAACCATAAACACATAGATAAAAAATGTGCATTTAAACATGACGATTCTCATTTTGATTAACGTTATATTAAATAAGACTGTTCTCAAAATAAATTATAAGAGACGAACACATTGGTTTGCTGGTCGGGAAGTGGCGAAGGGGGTAAGTTCAGTGGATAGAGAAAGAGAGGGCAGAAGAGGAAACAACAAGTGGTGGAGCTGTGGCAGGAATTCATGGTGGTGCCGGAATCTTCGGCCTCTCCTTAGAAATGGGACAAAGGCGAAACCCTAAGAAAATGGCAAACCATGGGATATTTCTTTAAGTAACTTGCTGTAATCAAATTGATTATTTTGATTTAGTTGTCATAAATAATTCATCTTGAAACATTTGGGATATGCATGGATGTTTGTATTTGACTCTTTCTTGTTAAATTCTTTTTATAGGATGCTCTCTGTCTTGTTTTTCTATGCTCGGATTCTGAAAGTGTGGATGCTTTCTTATGCCAATTCTTTCTTTGTTGCGCAACACGGCCTGACCATCTAAATTTTGTCTCTTTTCCTATGTGTTACACATTGTGGGCGTGTAAGGCAACATTTTCGTATTCTTCAACTCCGTTAGTTTTAACACTTATTTAGACAGTAGGACCATATTTATAAATATTAGGAACCAAAATCATAACATGTGAACATTAGGGACAAAAGCAAATAAGTGTTTACATAGGGACCAAAACTGTATCTTGAAAAATGAACTCCAACCCGATACTTATACATTTGGTTCTTGAAATGAATGGTGAAGATTAATATGAGTGGTGCGGTGAGAAGTTCTCAAAACTCTATCAAAAATATTTTTAAATACTATAAAAGTTTCTAAACTTATACATAGAGCTTTATTAAAACTTCTTTCAACTTTTTATATTTGTCTAAAATCTTCCATCCACAAACTTCCATATACCTTTTAAGATTATTTTGTCTAAAGTTAAATAAACACGTCAACCCTTGTCATGTAAGAAATTTTTTTTTTTTTTTTTTATCCACACAGGCATTAATCACCAGACAAGTAAGCAAGCCCAAAATTTTTGTGATCATATGAGGCGCATGTGAGGGATTCCAGCAAAATTAGGGCTTCTTTACGGAAATTGCCACTTTTTAAAAAAATACAGGCCTAAATCACTATTTTGAAATGGATTTGGACCAAAAGTGCCACCACCTCCAACTTAGTGTACAAAAATTGCATTTTTTTTCCTAGATAATTTATAATAGATATAGAAGAAATAGTTTTAAATTAACTAACCAATCATATGCATTATTTTAGGTCCTTTTTTATAATTTCAATATATAGAAGTAATAATTACACTCCCTTCCTATGAGGTTGGTGTAACTATACGTAGACTCACTATGGTTTGAAAAATTATATTCACATACCAATAAAATTTGCTTTGTTTAGATAATAAGTCCACCCGTTAGTCAAAATTTATTAAATTTAATGATATTAACAAAAAAAATCAGATAAAAATTATTTACTCCCGATCGACTTATGACTAAGTTATTGCAGGTTAAATAATTTTTTTTATAACTAAATTATCCTTATGCATCTTCACATATTAATGCGTATGATGAGAATTATGTTTACCGTTATAAGGGTAAATTAATTACAAAAAGTATATATGACATACAACAAGTTAGTAATAAGTCAATTAAGAATAAATATCAAACTTTCATTTGATTCTTTATTATATACTAAATTTAGTAAATTTTAATTAACGTATATAAATTTTTTATTAGATGTTAGATTAAAGCAAACCTAAAAATGGAGGGATATAATTGTTTAAATCACAAAATATGTATTACTAGACCAAACTTCATTAGGATTGAGTGTTAGAAAGTGTTATTGAATAATCGATTATTCAATCTTATATCTTCGTTGTTCTCTAAAACACCTATCTGTCGGGGAAATCGAGAAATGGGATAATCGGAGCAGTTGTTCAGAGAGTGATTTTTTATTTTTTTCTCTTTTTGTATTTTCTCTGTTTTCGTTTCCCTTTTTCTTTTCTTGTCGTTCTTAGATATATGCATACACACACATATATATATATGTATATATATTTGTGCACGTGTGAAGTAATAGTGTTCTTTGTTGACTGATGCAGGATGATAGAGTTGTTGCTTTTCAAGATATCAATCCATCTGCATTAAGGTTTACCCAATTCTTTACCCTTGATTTTGTTCGTTTCATTTCATTGGTAATTGTCATTGCAGCTTTTTGAGCAAAATGTGTTTGATTAATTGCTTCACAGTGGAATGAAACTGGATATGATGTTAGTGTTGGGAATTTATCCACCGGTGATGAGTCCAAAGGATAAAAAAACCCTATTCAACTATTACAAAAGAATCGTGGGTTACGAAAACCCTAATATATTACAAGCCATTATATGTAAATTGGTACTAAACTTTAAACTACAATAATAACTTAGAATGAGATGAAGCTCAGTGACTTAAAACAATTTAGAATCCATGTCAAGAACATAGTTGGAGAAAGAGCATACTTTAACAGGTGTTGCAATTCATGTCACTGGAAAAAGTGAAATTGAAGTCATTTGTTTAAGCACTGTAGATAATTTAGAGAGATATTCAGAAAATAGGACTTACTATAATAAATTGTGATGGATCTTTGAGTTTCAAGACAAAGACTTTTGGTAATTGGCCCATTTTATGTCCCTAAATTCTAACATCGGAAATTACGCGTTCACCCACAATATTCTTCTGATGGAAGTTATATTTATCATTTGAAAGGCAAAATTTGCTTGTTTTTTCCTATGATAACATATGAACATTATAATCTGCTATGGGCTAGCGTCAGATCAGTTCTTTTATCTTGTGAAACACTACAGCATACTAGTTTCTTAACAAGCACATTTTGGATAGGCATTACCTTGTGATTCCAAATGAGCACATACCAACAGTCAAAGACCTTCAGAGGAGATCTGAAGACTTTGCATTGGGTAACCGGAATATTCTGTGCTTCTTGTTTGCCTATCATGCAGGCATCCTTGTTTCATAAGTTGAACTAACATTCTTCTCCTTGTAGTCAGTCACATGTTAAATGTGGGTCAAAGTCTATTGCAAAGAGATGCCCCTAATGCTGAGCATCATAGGTATGGTTTTCTAATGCATATAGCTTGGGTCTTCATTCATTTTCTTTTCTCTGAATTGAAATATCTTCAGAAATTCTACCAATATTCTCTTTTTTAGAAGTTTTACGATTCTACCATCACAACTTTCCGTTTAGCAGATTTGGATTCCACCAGCCTCCATTTAACAGCGTCAATCACCTGCATCTTCATTGTTTCGCACTTCCATTTACTCCCAGGTGAGCTCTTTGACATATGATTACTCCATGGGTCTGGATGCCCATGTTCTAGGCTCTCTCTTAATAGTTCCATTTTTTCTCTGATGAACTATCAATCTTAATCTGATGTTAAAAATCTTAAAAACAGATGGAAAGCTATAAAATACTTATCTTTAGGACCATTTGGTGGATTTATTGAAGCTGAGAAGTTGTTGGAGAGGATAAAACCAGTATCTTCCCTCTAACTCTTATTGATTACTGTAAGTCATCAGTTGCTAGTACCCTGGAGTTTACTCCATGATCCATTGCCATGTGCTGCTTATGATTTTTTCCCCTGTGATCCTTGAGTCAATGTAGAAATACCTGTATTCAAGTTACAAGCATCTTGGTATTGAAATGGATGATTACTGCTGTTCAGCTCACCTCACAGTAAATTTGTAAGATTCTTTTGCAACCAACTTCTGGGTGCAACTTCTCCAGTTAATAACGTTATTTGCCAACTCTATGGCAACTTATCGGAATGATCTTTTCTTATGAACCTAATATTACTTCAAATTTAGCGCATGAATTGTAAGAGGGTTAATTCTTATGGAATGATTTCTTAAAGTTGCGTAGTTGTTGATTCATTTCATCATAAATTTTCGCTTCCCAGATCTTGTACGGTTGTACCATGGTTTAGTTAACTGCATGAAAGTGATAAATTCTTCATCTTTTAGGATTCTCTTCTTTCATATAGATTACTTTGATAATGAAGGAAAACGAGCTTGTTGCTCCTTATGCCGTGATGAATGAACTCAAACAGCTCGTGAGCTTCTATATTTAGCTGGGGTGCTCTCTGCTTAGCATGTTAAACGAGTTTGAGCTAACTTGGAGGCTGTGTATGCTCGACTCTTGTGGTTGTGTAGTTTAGCTAAATTATTTTTAAGTCTTCAATGAAACTTTGATTTATAAATTGTAATATTGATTTTTAAATGCTTACTCTTTTTTTATGGTTTAGAAGCTTACTAGTTCGTGTCTGTACATTTTTCTGTAATCTTAGCAAAAGATGGAACAAAGTAAAATGTGAATGTAGAATCAGGCTCAAGCTGATCTTGAACTAATTGGCAAACTTATTTAAATGTAAAACAATTTAAAAATTACAAAAATAGGCATAACCGCCTTGCTTAATAACGTTTGTGACAACTTTCTAGTTTTTTATTTTTTATTTTTTTATAAAAAAATAAAGTAGGCAGTAGAACCGCTATTGAGAGACTGTTCTAATTTTGTTTTTTCTTTTTTTGAATTTTCAAACTTATAAAAATAAAAAGGAAGTTTTAATCTAATATCAACCTTTATGTTAAAATAAAAAATTTTAGTTGTTATTGCACACGATTCTCGTGAGTATAAAAAATTACAATTTGAGATGAAGAGAAAAATTATGGAAAAACACAAAACGTAATGGGTTGAGGATAAAGAAAAAAGTATGTGAAAAAAAAAATATAGGGTAAAGTAAGAAAGAAAAAATAAATTAAATATTGTAAGAAAAAATAAACATGAAGAATGTGAAAGAAAAAAGATTAATTGTAATAGGGTTCATTGAATTATGGAAGTTTGTGAGGGCAAAAGATATGGAGAACATGAGAGAAAAATGGAGTTGTGGGGCGAGAGGAAAAAAAATATAATTGTAAAATAATTATAAATAAATATTAAAATTACTATGTGGGCATTTTTTTAAAAGAATAAAATGAATAAAAGGGTAAAATGGGCCAATCAAAAATTGGTATGATCAAATTTTTTTTTTTTTTTTAATAATATAGATTAAGAAATTTTAATATTTTATGTTTAAAAAATTATACTTTTTTTCAAAGGAATTTTAAGATTACACTTACACTTGTGATAATTTTTTGTTTATAAGTAACACTATTCCGTTAGAGGTTGGAGAGAAAATATTGATACGAACAAAATTAAAAAAACATATAAACTTTCAATTTTACGCCTCATCCAACATTCCCCTAATAATATTTATACTTTTTTTTTTGGGTAAATGTAATTTTCATTAACTGAAGAATAGTAGTACAACACAGTGTTTATCAGTTGGTTTCTCCCGTTACAGACCACGGGATACGCCATAGTCTGTATAAGGCACATGTGCTAACTGAACAAGCTAAATTAATGCTAAGAATCTTCTGCTTAACATCGTTAACAATCAAGAAAGCCAAAGTAGTCGATGTTCTTTCTTCATGCTCGAATCGCCTCAGGTTCCTCTCCCTCCAAATATGATAAACACAAGAAGCAAGCAGTGCTCTATAAGCAAGGTTGACAATATGCTTGCCCCTCCATTTCCGTGCTGCCCAATCAATGTCATTTGCCCAATCTCGGTTAGGCCATGGAAATCGGACCAATCTGCGAATCTCGGAAAGACACCGTCTACTATATCGGCATTGGAAAAAGAGGTGAGTATGAGTCTCCATCGTCCCATCACACAAGACACAATCACCGAGATGAGAGAGCCATGGCTTGTCCGTCGTTGGGAGTTTGCCGAGAATTGCCATCCATAAAATGAAAAGGTGACGAGGGATTTTACAGGAGCCCGAAAGTAGTGAAGCCCAGTCTACTTTCGTCCCTGGTGGATCAAATAATCTGGTAAGTGCCTTGGTCGAAGGTTGACCGCCGTCCAATCTCCAAATAATACGGTCTGCTCCTCCATGGATTGGAGGTAGTAAATGAGTAATATCCAAGCACTCGAAATCCGTGATAGGAGGCCATCACCAATCGCCTCCACAAATGACCGAGCTAAGCTTGGTCGACAAGTGAAGTCCCAGTAGGTCCGGAGCGCGTGGGAATCTGTCAATAAGTGGCCCAAGAGGGTGCCATGGATCCTGCCAAATATAGAAACTCGTCCCATCCCCAATGCGGTAATCCACCATTGGGCGGAGGAAACTTCGCAGACGTAGCAATTTCCTCCAACCCCACGAACCCCTATCATCCCGTATTGTCCAAACAGAGGTTTTTTGTAACCGACCAGCGTACAACCAGTCCACCCAAATTGATGTCCTCTCGCATCTAATCACATCACATTTCTTGCTCATTAATGCCCGATTTAATGTTGCAACATCACTGATTCCTTGGCCTCCCTCCACAACAGGCCGACACACGTCTTTCCATGCCACCTTTGCATATCCACTATTCCCCGTTCCTTTCCATAGAAAAGCTCGTACTCTTTTCTCAATTTCTTTAATGATTTTCTTAGGCAAAATGAATGCAGAAGCCCAATAAACACTAAGTGAAGTGAGTACAGATTTAATAATTTGTACTCTACCTGCATATGAAAGTTGAAGCCCCTCCCAACCAGCTATACGTTGATCAATTTTTATCAATAACGGTTGACAATTAGAAGCAGACAATCTAGAAAATATGAGTGGAAGGCCAAGGTACCTCATCGGCAATTGGCCTTCCTGGAACCCGAGTAAAGTCAGCATATCTTCCCTCATCCCCTGTGCTGACCGTGAAATAATAAGATGACTCTTTTGGACGTTCAACTTCAGCCCCGACCATCCTGCAAACCGATCTAATCCTGTTTTGAAAACTCCAATAGAAGCGATGTTAGCCCTGCTGAATAATAGTATATCGTCGGCGAACCCAAGTTGGAACACCCGTGCAGCCTCACATTTCCAATGAAACGTAAAAAGCTCGTCTTGATCAATCAACTGGAGAAACCCCAAGTGTAACACCTCCATAACCAGGACGAATAAATACAGCGAAAGAGGATCCCCCTGTCGAAGCCCTCTCGCTCCCGTGAAGAATCCATGGGGTTTTCCATTGAGCCCGACTGAGAAAGATGCTGTAGTGACACACTCCTCAATCCACCTGATAAATATGTTAGGGAACCCAAATAATTGTAAAACAGCAGACAGAAAGTCCCACTCAACCGTATCATACGCCTTTCTAATATCCACTTTCAGTGCGCATCTGGGAGGGAGGCGTGTCTGGTTGTATCCCGAAAAAAGTTCCTGAGCTAGCATGATATTATCACCGATACTTCTGCCAGGCACAAACGCCGCTTGGCAGGGGCTAATAAGTTTGTCCAAAACCACACTCAATCGTTGGACAATAAGTTTGGCAATAATCTTATAAAGCACATTACAACAAGAAATGGGTCGAAAATCACTAACGGCCATTGGGGAGTGTACCTTCGGTATAAGCGCCAGTAAAGTGGTATTGATTTGTTTCAATAGCCTTCCAGTAGTAAAGAAATCCAACACTGCTCTCGTCACCTCCCGTCCTACAATCGGCCATGCAGCTTTAAAGAACCCTGATGAGTAACCATCAGGCCCAGGCGCTTTATCCTCAGCAATATCAAATAGTGCCTGTTTAACATCAGAAGGGGTGAAAGGCAATAAGATAGAATTGACCTCTTCATCTGTCAGCAAATGTCGTGCCCACGGTCTAAGGAACCTAATATCCACCATGTCCCGACGTCTCTCTCCTCCTAGCAGGTTATGGTAGAAGGAGACAAATTCATTAATCACCGCCTCTTGCTCCCTGTGGGTAACTCCATGTTCATCGTTAATTTGCAAGATTCTCCTCGCTGTCCTTCGTTGCGCAATCTTGCGGAAGAACACTCTGGAACATTGGTCACCCCCCTTCATCCACTCCATTTTAGCTCTCTGACGAAGCATGATTTCCTCGAGCTTCGCCGCTTTTGCCAAGACCATTCGACAGCAGTGCTCCAGGAGTAGGAACAAATCCTCCTGTCTGTTCGAGCTAACTAGGATTTGTGCTGCTTCAAGAAAACCCTTAGCCAACTGCACATTGTGCGATAAATCTCCCTTATTCCTTCTCTGTTCTCGAAAAACTGGTTTCAATGCTTTGAGTTTCCGAGTCACCGCGTACATCGGTACTCCAACTATCTCATGCTGCCATATACTCTGCACACTGGAAATGAATTTTGGTGAGAGGGTAAGATAATTGTCAAACCGAAACATACCTCCCAACTGTTGTTGTCTGTCTCCATACAGGACCATCGGTGAGTGATCCGAGGTACGTGGTGTAAGATGAAGCGGCGAAGCGAGCATTCCATGTGTCATTAATAAGTATCCTATCCAGCCGTTTCCATAGATTCCGGGGGCCTGCACTGCAATTGTGCCATGTGTACCATTCCCCCTGCATGGGTAAAGGAAGCAATCCTGCGTTCTGGATGCAATTATTAAATTCCTCCATTGCTAGCCTTATGTCTCCAGAAGCTCCGCAAACCTCACTAAGATCCCGAACAGCATTGAAGTCACCCCCAACTAACCACGGGGTATCCACACATTGGATGGATAATGTAGTGATATAGTCCCAGAGTTCTCGTCTGTCCGCTAACTCATTGGCCCCATAAATGATGGTAACGTGAACTGATTCCTGAAGTGCTCGAATAGTAAGGTGACAGTGTATAAATTGTGTGCCCAGCTCCACCACATCGACATTAATAACATTATCATCCCATGCAATCCAGATACGATTACCCGTCGTCACATAATCCACAAACCATTTCCATTGCGGTAATAAAAAAGACTGGATCTGAGAAGCATTATTCAAACGAACCCGAGTTTCAAGGAGACCAAGAAAATGTAACCTGAACTCAGCAACAAGATCTTTCACTGCTAGCTGATGGTCCCTCTTGTTCAGGCCACGCACATTCCAAATTGCCATATTCAACATGGATCACCGTGTTTGGGGCTGCTTAGATTAGGACCCCCAGTAGCTTCATTCACATCATCAAGTATCTGTAAAACATCAAAAGTATTAGAAATAACCAATGCCTTACCCTTGTCCTCGCGTTTCTTGTCTCCACGTCGAGCGGGAGGCGCATGCGTGTCCAATGTTGGTGGCTCGCTCTCTTCGAACTGCATAAAGGAAGAAGTCCGAGGTGTTTCGGGTTGTAGAACATTTGACTTTTTAGTAACGTTCTCCTCCCTCCTAAGTACCCGCGGCCCCGCTGCTTTGGGTACATAGATAGTCACCGGTGGTTTGGTGGGTTTAGCCGGTTTTATCAACGAACAATCTTTGATAGAGTGTCCCAAGCTCATGCAACTCTTGCACTTCGGTGGAACCCATTCATATTCGACATCAACTTTGCATGGAGTTTCCCCTCGTCCCTCGTCTGGGGTCATGATAATGATATGCTTTGGTAATGTCGAGGTGATATCTAGCATGACGCATACACGAGCGAAGTCCAGTCTCGTGCATGCTCTCGTTATGGCATCCGGATACAACGGTTTTCCGACTCCGCTTGCTACTGTACTCAATCCTTCCGTGGTCCACAACTCTACTGGAAGGTGTCTAAGTTTGATCCACACGGGGACTTGTGTATGTTTCAGCTTTCGCATTGCCATTCCTGGTTCCCATTTCTGAAGGACAATCGGTTGCCCCTGAAAAAACCACGGTCCGCCTTCAATTACTTCTTCCATATCTATGACTGATTTGAACTGAAAGAAGAAGAAACCATTTGCCGTAGCAGTGACGTCACGCAACGCCGGCCATATTGACGTGGCAAATTCTTTCAGATGGTGAAAATAAGGTTTTTTTCCGAGAAAATATCCAACTACCGTAGACTTCCATCGCTTCGATCCTTCCCGAATAATTTCCAAAGAAGGACGAACAATCACCTCGCCATTTTGCACAGTGGGCGCCACATACGCTAAAGTTTTTCTTGAAGAATTATTGAAAACTTGCGCAATTTTATCTTCAGAGGACGCTTGTTCGGGACTTGCATACAATGGGATATTCCCAACGTACAATCCCGTTTGGACGTGATCACCAATTTTCCTTGCCGCGTCGGGAGAAGGCTGTTTTTTTTCCCAAAAAAAGCTTATGTCAGCAGTCTGTTTCTCCCTCGTTTCATCTACTATTTCATCGCTTTTGTTTCCGAAAAAGCCTTCGCACAGCTGCCCCAGAGTTTCGTCAGTTTTTCCAAGCGCCGGTGAACCAGTTTCACCATTAGCACCGTTTGCCCTCTCAGTCGTCGCCGGTGGAGTTCCAAACGTCGTAGCCACCCCTCGCGTTTCAGTCTCTGTTTGTGTTGTCTGATTTCCGCCATTGCCATACCTCTTTTCCCATCGTGATTTTAGCGCTTCCAAAGCCTCCATTGAGACATCGTCGCCATCATCCACAACTCTATACGCAAGGCTAAGAAACTGAGTCATATTAAACTCGCGAGCTCTTCGTCCGCCATTAATGGAGCTTGAAGAATCTCCAAGGAGCAACAATGGCGGTGCTCTGAAAACTCCACTTTTCGTGGTCAAGTCGCCTCGTTTTTCGTTCAGGTTAGTTGCTTCTATCCCTCCAACGCGGCGGCCACCCAGAAGAACTGCTGCTGCCGGCGGATTAGAAGAAGGCATTTTTTCAATTTCAGACCCAAGAAGCTGCTGTTCACCATAAAACACACCTCCTAAGCCTACCTCACGACAGTCTCCAACCTCCCCGCCGTCCCCATCACCGGCCGGAGTATCTTCGGCTTCCTCCTCCTCACCAGTGGTCATGTGTTTGGAGCTTTCACTAACTGTAGTTCCTTTTCTCCTCCTCATTCGCCTTGTACGAGAAATCACTTTTGCGGCGGAATAGCACCTAATACTCTGTGTGCTTCTGGTTCCAGTAGTCATCCAGATGGCTCTTCGGTTCGATCCTTGCTTCGTGATGTCGCTGGGAGGGTTCTTGCTGCTGTTTGGCATCAGTTCTTCTTTTTTTTTTTTTCTCTCCCAATTTTTCCATTGATGTGTGAGTGTGGCTATGGTTACAGTTACAACACGTCTACAGCTAAGATCTGAGAATGAGAAAGAGAGCTCAAGAAACTATGGATCTGGAAAACAGAAACATGGTGGAGGGATTCTTGATTCTTGTTTCTTCCTCAGTTGGGCATCTCGGCGAAATGTTTTAGAGAGAGAAAATTTGCAGGTCCAACGGCTCAGTTCAGTTCCGATTTTTAGAATTAATATTTATACTTATAGGAGATAAATATAATAATATCAAGCCAAAAGGGAGTAGTTGTAATAAAAAAAAACTATTCTTAAATAATATATATCAATTGAATAAAAAGTAGTCATTTATGAATGAAAAATTAGTCATTTTTTTTACTTTTATATATAGGGTGATGTATCACTGTTGTCTCGTCTATTTTTTTGAAACACTAAATGAAATACTTGAACCAGTGTTTTAAAATCCAACCTCGACCATCCTGTCGAATCGTCCGAACCGCTGACCGGGCTATAAAATGGGTTGGATGAAATGCAAAAAATTGGTGGAAGCCAAAAACTGTATTTTTCAGAGAACTGGCCGACTCGACGATCGGACCGCCGAACTGGTCAACCCGGTTCTGGGTTATACGAAGTGGTTGTGTCTTGGCCTGTTTTAAAATAGGCTTAAATCCTAATTTTCTTCCCATTTTTTCATTTTGAGTGTGCCTTGACTTTTATTATTTAAATTTTTTGTATTTTTATACTACATTTGTTGTTTAAGGTTATTACATATCTATTCTATGTTAATTATAAGCATATATTATCAAAAATATTAATTGTAAAGAGAAAAATATTTCAAAGACAAAATTTTCAAGTATATTTATATTATTTGATTATTAAAGTTATTTTTTTATTTATTTTATAATTACTTATTACATATATATGACGTCACCGATTCGATTACGGTTGGACCAACGGTTGGACCAATTACCCCATAATCTACTGAATTTTTTGTTTGATGATTGATCCGGGTTCTAAAACATTGACTTGAACAAGACATTCAAGAAATTGATGCAATAATAATACTTACCTCTCATTATATAAAGAAAGTAAAAAAAAAACACCAAAAGATGACTAATTTTTCATTGATCAATGACTACTTTCTATCCAACGGTCATAATTCAAGAATAATATTTTACTTTAATTAAACTCTTTTGACTTTATATATATATATATATATATATTATATTGTATAAACATATTACTAAAAGAATGTTGAAAGAAGGGTAAAATTGAAATTTATTGCATTTTTGTTGGCATCAGCATTTTGTGTTCAAATTCTAATGAAGTCTAAGAGAAAAAAATATAATTTCGCACTTTTTAATAAAGTTTAAGTGTAAGTAACCCTTTTTTTTTCCCCTTTCGCACACTAAATTCAAAATCCAAACAACATAAACATTCATTTAGCATACAGAACCGTAGAAACATTACTACCACATGTAATTGGAAGTATGGTTTCTCTGACACGGATATTACAGCAACTAATTTTTTTTTAAATATTTTGAGGATGTAAAATGCATCATATCGCGGTAAACCTCTGGAGAATAACTCTCTAACAATGCCTGTGGTGCTGTGTCAGCAGGATAAACAATGCTTAAGTTCGCAAAGAATCAAAGAATGAGACACGAATATTTGAAAAAGATTCAAACAATGGAACTGAAACTCTCCACCGGATCAGATTCTTTGAGCATTGAAGCTGCCTGGAAACAGTCGACAGCATCAGCTATCCGGCCTTCGTCCTTGTGAATCCTGCCTAAATAGTACCACGCCATATAATTTGTAGGTTCAATTCTTAATGCATCTGACAGAAGAGTTCTAGCCACTGGTAACATCTTCCCTCCCATTTTACACAACAGAGAACCGATCAAAATCTTGGAGGGGACGTACTTTGGTTCCAACAGATGGGCGTTTATATAAGCAGCCAAAGCATTGTCGGCGTCTCCTAGTTTTTCATGCATCATACCTGGAACAACATATGACAAGAAAACAGGACACTTTGCTTAGTGCTCATTCATTTAGTATATCACTGCCTGAATAATAGGAAATCAGCTTTTCCTTCTCTTTAGGGGCAACGAATTGTCAGATTCAAAAAGGTCAAGAAACTCGTTCTTTTCCCCAAGAGGAAGACACCTTAGATCCATTAACCTCCCTATTTCCCATGCCAAAAGATGATATACCCTTTTCTGGATATGGATATTTATTTTCCTTCCCATCTTTCAGTAGACTCTAAGAGTTTTACTGCAGATAAGTTAAGATATACATGCCATTTCTTCTCTGATCACTGAGGCATCATGTACAAATGGACTTATCAGATAAGATCAGGTCCTACGGAACAAGATAATACACTCTACATATTAGATCAGATAATTTCTCTGAGAAATGAGGTTTCATGCAAATAGTACCAACATCTCTTTGTTAGATCATTTTGGGCATTTTGCATTCAGTCATTCGAATGAGATATTCATTTCCATTTTTGTGCTCCTTCGTCTAACATGATGATTTTATTGGTTTAGCAACTGAGGTAAGCCTGCTCTCAACCTTAGTCAATGTTCAGCTTTATGCTACATGAACTGGTTCTACTGTAACCTATATCTTACCCTAAAACATGGAGTTGCAAATTGTTTTCCATGTATTACTTCGATTAATTTGTGGTCTTTCTTCTCACTATTGTCAGTTCAAGAAATTCAAAGTGGAAATTTGGCATTTAACAAAATGCACTGGGTAAGATTTGACAAGAAATTTACTCAGTCTAACAACAGCGTGCACATCAAACGAGAAAGGCAATTCTCCTGCATATGCTTAATTATTGAAGTTGTGATGCTAAACGTACTCAACCTGTATCTAGTATCTCAAATTTGCATGCTTTCCTATTTGACATAAACAGGTTAGATAGAACTTCATTGAAATGAAGGAATCATTTTTCAAGGAGCTCAGTTGATCAGCTAACAAATCTAAGGGGTATTGAGATTTACCATACCACGGTAATGCATCAGCAAATGGATGAAAACTGCCTAAATAGATTCTTAAGAGGTGACAAAGAATGCAAACCACACTACATGTCATGAGTAACGGAAGAAGGTAACCAAAGGAATTATCCCCCACACAACACTCATCTGATTTTGGGCCTACAACGGGTCCCACCCCGCTAATTCTCTTTTACTGAATTCCTACCACTCCTTAACATCCATGCCAGCTGCTTCTCTCCCTTCTGATGCTAACTTGGTATTCAGGGACAACAGCTCCCAGAATCTAATTCCTCCAATTCTCTTAAATTGAGTTCTGCCAGCTACTTGACATCCATGCCACTTGCTTCTCTGATAGCCCGGCAATACCATTTCCAACTGAACAGCTGAGACCAGTAAATAAACTCTTAGTCCTTCAAAGGCTCAAGAACTGAAGTCAGCCACTTCCCCTGTAGTTCAGCTGACCTCAGAGAATTCCAGTCTCTCTCTGAGGAAGTGCAGCAAGTACTTGAGAAATACTGGAATATCACCAACTCTTGGATACTAGTAATAGAGCTATGAAGGATGAGGCATGCCGAAAACTTGTGAAACTTCAGGCTTCTCCTGAAACTAGCTGCACAGTAGGATACCTCTGCCTTCATCTCTCTCTCTCTCTCTCTCTCTCTCTCTTCTCTCTCTCTGTGTGTGTGTGTGTGTTCTCTGTGGTTTCCACACCACCCCTTTCTCTTGAATAAGCACTTGGAAATGATCATACATCAAAAACCTTAAGCAAAAAATCTTCTGCTTCTCCTGAAACTAGCTGCACAGTGAGATACCTCTGGCTTCATCTCTCTCTCTCTCTCTCTCTGGTGTGTGTGCTT